>NC_066530.1:4896292-5011292 GCF_024679095.1 Eriocheir sinensis | reverse complement strand
TCATTAGAACCCGGCTAATCTCCTGCTCGGCCTTTGGAAATAGTTACTGTGACAGGCAAGAGCGTCTAAGAACACCGACCTCAGCTCTTATTCATCTAACTTTCAAAATTCACCCTTCCGATACTCTAGCACTTCCTCTGCCCTTTTCCTCAAGCCATTCTCCCTCAATATTCTTAGTACTCACCATGGCGTCCCTCAGGGTGATGAAGATGGTGTTCACGTCGCCGTCTTCCTCCTGGATGTGCATCGTCTCCACAACGCGGCCTTTGGGGTCGATCAGGTTCACCATGTTGCCGACGTGGCCGAGGTCGTAGTAGGTGAGGGCGAAGCGCACTTCCCCGCCCAGAGACTCATCGATGTTGAAGAAGCCTTGGGAGTAGCTGACGATCCCGCCAGGGAACTCCTGTAAAGGGCGCACAAGAAGTAAAAAGTGTATGGGCAATGATGCAAAGCCGTGTTGGTAAAATAGGTGGGTATGAAGTCAGGTTCGGGGAACTGATTTACGAAATAGGTGGACCGATGCAGAGATATACTGCCATACCTTGAACCTGAAAAATCACACAAGAAAACCCGGTAAACTCTGTGGCCTTGGAAAATAGTCGTTAAGGTACCCTGATACGCTTAAGAATATGGACCAAAGACTGATCAGAAAGAAAGGGGAAAAAGAGGAGGAGATAGAGAGTGATGCTCGGCTAAAACAAACGTACTGGATGACTCAGATGGTCGAGATAAAAATAATATTAATAATAATATTGAACTGTAAAATAACATAAAAGAAGAAGAAAATTAAACTAAGAGAACTAGTCTACTGATAAGTGGTACAATCAACAGTTACTGGTAAAATATATGAAAGGAAAAAGAAGGAGCAGAAGGATGATTAAAAATATAATGGAAGTCGACTGAAAAACAAGAAACGAGTTACTAATAAAATACATCAAAAGTAAAATGGAATGGCGGTGAAGCAACATAAAGGGAAGTTAGAAAAAAATAAAGCCATAAAAAAATCCGCGTGTCTGAAGAAAAAAAAAAAAAAAGCGATGACTCAAAATAAACTAAAGTGCTCCGAAGCGCTTTCTGTTGTACACTAAAAAAAAAAGAAAAAAAAAAAAGAAATGTTCGCATCAAAGAAAAAAATGATTGTAAAAATATATACAAAAAAGCTTACTTGGTGGGAGAAACAAATGAATAAAAGTATGCATTTTTACGTGTGTGTGTGTGTGTGTGTGTGTGTGTGTGTGTGTGTGTGTGTGTGTGTGTGTGTGTGTGTGTGTAAAGTGACTGCAATAAAAAAAGTATACATAAAAAAACATGCGGTAAACAGAGAAAACAAAATGAAGTGAAAGTAGATATTTTCTAATCTAACTTTTATATGAGTTTGTAAAATGAAGACAAGTAAACACAAACAATAAACAATAAACGATGAAACAAATGATGAAAAGGAAGAAATATACGACGGGAGGTCAAGCCATATGTAGCTCCTTATCACCTTTGACTTTTCTTTTTTTTAACCTTTTTTTCTTTATTTCCTAGTTTTTGATATTCTTTTTTTTGTGTGTGTGTTTGTACGTCGCTATCTGTTTGCCTCTGTTTATATCTCTCAGCCTTTTCTTCCTTCCTTTTGTGTGTCTGTCTATCTGTCTCTCTGTCTGTCTATCTGTCAGTCTGCCTGTTTGTTTTTCTCCTTTATATGTGTCTGTCTATCTGTCTGTCTGTCTGTCGGTCTGTCTGTCTGTATATATGTCTGTCTGTTTCCCTGTTTTTTCTCTTTTTGTGTCTGTGTATGTCTGTCTGTCTGTCTGTATATATGGCTGTCTGTTTCACTGTTTTTTTCTCCTTTTTTGTCTGTGTATCTGTCTGTCTGTCTGTCTGTCTGTCTGTATATATGGCTGTCTGTTTCACTGTTTTTTTCTCCTTTTTTGTCTGTGTATCTGTCTGTCTGTCTGTCTGTCTGTATATATGGCTGTCTGTTTCCCTGTTTTTTTCCTTTTTGTGTCTGTGTATCTGTCTGTTTGTCTGTCTGTATATGTCTGTCTGTTTCCCTGTTTATTTTTTTTCCTTTTTGTGTCTGTGTCTGTCTGTCTGTCTGTCTGTATATATGGCTGTCTGTTTCCCTGTTTTTTTTTCCTTTTTGTGTCTGTGTATCTGTCTGTCTGTCTGTCTGTCTGTATATATGGCTGTCTGTTTCCCTGTTTTTTTTCCTCTTTTTTGTCTGTGTATCTGTCTGTCTGTCTGTCTGTATATATGGCTGTCTGTTTCCCTGTTTTTTTCTCCTTTTTTGTGTCTGTGTATCTGTCTGTCTGTCTGTCTGTCTCTTTCAGGTTCTCTCTCTCTCTCTCTCTCTCTCTCTCTCTCTCTCTCTCTCTCTCTCTCTCTCTCTCTCTCTCTCTCTCTCTCTCTCTCTCTCTCTCTCTCTCTCTCTCTCTCTCTCTCTCTCTCTCTCTCTCTCTCTCTCTCTCTCTTCCCTTTACGCATGTCTATTTGTTGTTTTCTGCAGCATGTTCAATTTCGTCCTCTCTTCTTTTTCTCCTATTTATTTCTCTGTCTCTATATTCTCATTACTTTCTTTTCATTATTTTTTGTAATCTTTCACAAATATTTTCCGGGTGAGTTTCGCTCTTTGGGATGACTAATTTTTAATACTTTACAGAATATTCCCTTTTTTATCTTCCATTTTGTCATTCTCTCTCTCTCTCTCTCTCTCTCTCTCTCTCTCTCTCTCTCTCTCTCTCTCTCTCTCTCTCTCTCTCTCTCTCTCTCTCTCTCTCTCAGGGCCCCTTCGCACCATCAGTATGGAAACATGTCGATAACTTGCTCAATATAGTCTCTCAACGACTTTCCTGTTGCTAGGTAAAAGCCAGACTCCCTCTCAGTCTCAGCCTCGCCCTCTCCTCCTCTCTCACACTCTCCCTCGCTCACAGAAACCTAAGCTGCTCTCTCACTCACTCTCCCTATTCTCTCTTTCTCCCTTCCTGCCTGAAATTCTTTCTCCTTTCTTTTGCTTTTTTTTTTTATCAAGCTAGCACGTTATTTCTCCTTTTCTATTATCTTTCAAAGTCGCAATAAAATTCTACCTCTCAATCTTCTTTTCTTTCACTTCCTAATTTGTCTTAATTTTTTTTATCAGTGAACAATTTCTCTATTCCTCTGTCTCCTACCTCCAAACTCTCTATATAATTCTACCTCTAAATATATTTTTTTTCATTTCATACTCCTTTCCTGCCTGCTATACTTTCTCTCTCTCTCTCTCTCTCTCTCTCTCTCTCTCTCTCTCTCTCTCTCTCTCTCTCTCTCTCTCTCTCTCTCTCTCTCTCTCTCTCTCTCTCTCTCTCTCTCTCTCTCTCTCTCTCTCTCTCTCTCTCTCTCTCTCTCTCTCTCTCTCTCTCTCTCTCTCTCTCTCTCTCTCTCTCTCTCTCTCTCATCTTTCAAACTCGTTATGTAATTCTACCTCTCTATCCCTCGTTAATTATTCTTCCTTTTTCTCTCTCTCTACCTCTCCTTCTTGGCCTGTCCTTCTTTGTTTTATTTATTTCTTCATTCTCTCCTCTCATCCTTCTTTTTTATCTCTCCTTAGTGTTTCTTCTCTTCTACTGTCTGCACTTTCCTCTCTTTCTCACTTTTCCTCACTTTCCTCTTCCTCACTTCTCTCTTTTTATTTCATACTAAAAATTCGCTAATCTGGCAGTATTTCCTCGGCCGAAGTAGCCTTTCATAATCTACATCGTTAATTCAAGACTTTTTCTGCCGTATAATTCATGGACAATTATTTTTTTCTCTCAACGGTCACATGAAAAAATTACTTCCTTCATAAACCTGAACATTCTCTCACGTGATTGACTTTAAAATCTATCATTACGAGACTTTATGGCGTTATCATGGAGGCTGCTGGGTGGCTGAGTGGCTGAGTGAGTGAGTGAGTGAGTGATGAAGTGAGTGAATGAGTGAGTGAGTGAGTGAGTGAGTGAATGACTGACTGACTGATTGATGAAGTGAGTGAATGAGTGAGTGAGTGAATGAGTGAGTGAGTGAATAGGTGAATGAGTGAGTGAGTGAGTGACAGCCTGACTTACTGATTGAGGAAGTGAGTGAGTAAGTGAGTGAGTGAGTAAATGGATGAATGAGTGAGTGAATGAGTGAGTGAGTGAGTGAGTGAAAGAGTGAAAGAATGAGTGAGTGAGTGAGTGAGTGAGTGAAAACGTGAGTGAGTGAAAAAGTGAATGAATGAATGAGTGAGAGAATGAAGGTGAATAAATTAGTGAGTGAATGAGTGAAAGAGTGAATGAATGAGTGAGTTAGAGAGTGAGTGAAAGAGAGTGACTGACTGACTGATTGACTGACTGACTGACTGGTTGACTGACTGGTTGACTGACTGGCTAAATATATGATTGATTGGCTAACTGATTGGGTGACTGACTATCCAACTAACTGACTGACTGATTGCTTGACTAACCTACTGACTGAAAGACTGACCGACTGACTAACTGGCTAATTGACCGACTGAATGATATGATCGTGGCAGTTTAGGAACATGAATTTTTTTTTATAAGGACATTAAAAACAAAAGAGATGAAAACACATAAAGGAAAGCTATGAAAGGGAAGGAATAAATTTAAAAAAAGAGATAAGAGAAATAAAAAGGAAATAATGATAATAATAACTACTCAAATAGAAGATGGAGGAAACAAGACCAGAGTACAAAAAAAAAAACAAGTAAAAATATTAAAAAGAATAAACAAAACCTTGGAAATTAAGAAAATCGAGGAGAAGGAGGAGGAGGAGCAGGATAACACATACTAGTGAAGAAGGAGGAGAGGAGATAAAGGATAAAGAAAGATAAGGCAGACGGAAGGTTAAGTGGGTAGGTTAGGCAGGAGGGGAGTCACTGAACGGCGCTAGGGGGAGAAAGGAGGGGCGAGGCGGCGGGCTGTCTGTGCCGTCTGATAAAAGTATTTCGGTAGTGAAGTGAGAGATAAGAGCGAAGAGGAAGTTCACAAGATAACCCAATGAGGACTAAGTGGTGTGTGTGTGTGTGTGTGTGTGTGTGAGAGAGAGAGAGAGAGAGAGAGAGAGAGAGAGAGAGAGAGTTCTCCCTTAAGTAATTACCTACCGAATTCCTACTTTCCTTTCCCACTCTTCCCAACTTTCCCTCCTTCCTTCCCTCCATTCCTCCAGCGATAAGTACCTCCCTCCCTCATTACCTCCAATAACATATATTTCTATCGTTAAGTATTATTCCTTTTTCTTTCCCTACCTCCCCTTTCTCTCCTCTTCGGCCTGCCCTTCTTTGCTTTATTCCTATCTTCTTTCTCTCCTCTCATCCTCCTCTTTATCTTCCCTCTTCTTCTGTCGTCACTTTCCTCTCTTTCTCTCTTTTCCTCACTTTCCTCTTCCTCATTTTTCTCTCTTTCCTCTCATCCTTTCTTTGTTTATTCCTTTTTTCACTCTCCTCTCATATTCCTTCTTTATTTTCCCTTTTTGTTTCTTCTCTTCTACTGTCGCCTCTTTCCTCTCTTTCTCACTTTTCCTCACTTTCCTCTTCCTCATTTTTCTCTCTTTCCTGTCATCCTCCTTGTTTATCTTCTATTAGTGTTTCTCCTTTTCTACTTTCTTCACTTTCCTCTATTCTACCTTCCTTATCCCTTGTTTCTTTCTTCCTTTCCTCCTCCTTCATGTACCTTTCACTCTTATCGTTTTGTTATTTCTCTCCTAATCTCTCTTTTTATCTCCTTCATATCTCTCTTTTTACCTTTCACTTTACTTATGTCCCCCCCATCTTCTTTTTCGTAGTTCACAATCTCCTTATCCACTTTCTCTTCTACCTCCTTCGCTTCTCATTCTTCGATCCTCTCTGATGTTCTCCTGCTCTTTATTCCTTTGCCAATCCTGTTCAGCTTCCCTTTCTTCCATTTTCCCTTTCTCGCTAAAGTCAATATTCTCTCTCAAGCTTCTTCTCTCGTCATTCCTACCATCATCTCACTCTATATATACGCTTCAACATATTTTTTTCCTATCCTTACCTGTCCTTTCATTTATTTTCCTTTTCCTTACATTTTATTTGCATTCTCCCCTGTTCTTACTATCTAATTTCCCTTCCATATTTTCCTCTAAACTCTCATCCACTCAATTCTCCCTCCTCCTCCTCCTCCTCCATTCCTATTATCTCCTCTATCCTCTTTCCCTAACTCACACGCTTTCTTTCAACCTTACCTCTTTAGTCCATTATCTATTCTTCTACCCTCCCTTCGCCTCCCTCCTTCCCTTGACCTCTTATCCTCCCTACCAACCTCTTTCATTCTGTACTCACTCTCCAGCCTTTCCCTATCCTAACCCTTTCTCTCTTCCGTTCTATTACACCTTTTTCAACCTTATACCTTTCTTCGCTTTCATTTTCTGACATCTAATCTCTACTATCTTCTTGCCAGCCTAACCTTTCTTTCCTTTCATCATGTTTCCTTTGACACCTCATTTTTGATCTCTCTGAACCTCATCGTTCTTTCTCTCTACTCTCTTGCCCTTAACTCTCTTCTACTTTTCCTAGGCCTACCCTCTTCATCCTTTGATTCCCTTTCCTTCAACACATCTTTAATCCTTAAGTACCTCACCTATCTTCCTTAACAATGTCTTACCCTCAACCTAACCTCTCCTTCCTTTCATCTTTCCCGCAACACACTTTTCCCCTTCCCGAGCCTCACCCATCTTTACCATTGTCTTACCTTAACCTAACCTCTCTTTCCTTTCATCTTCTTTCCTTCATCACCTTTTTAGCCTTCGCGAACCTTACTCGTCTTTCTATCCTTATTTTGTACGGGTATTTCTTTCATCTTATTTCCTTCGGCACATTTTTACTCCTCCCGAACCTCACCTGTCTTCTTTGCCATCGTCTCTCCTTCAACCTAACCTCTCCTTCCTTTCATCTTTCCTTCAACACCTTTTTACCTTTCCCGAACCTCACCTATCTTCCTTAACGCTGTCTTACCCACAACCTAACCTTTCTGTTCTTTCATCTTTTCCTTCAATACATTTTTACTCCTCCCGAACCTCGTCTTGCCTTCAACCTAACCTCTCCTTCCTTTCATCTTTTCTTCAGCACCTATTTACCTTTCCCGAACCTTACCTGTCTTCCTACCCTCACCTCTCACTCTCACTCCTGCCACCAGCTTTACCTGCTTATGCACCACCAGAGGGAGCTTCTCAGCATCCTTTATGAAGAGTCCGAGGGCTGCGTAGAGGGAGTCCATAAGAGCAACCATCATGGACACTTTGGAGTCACTGCCGATCCCCTCGTCCAGCACGGCGAAGGACTGCGTGCCTGCAAGAACGGAGAAGTCGAAGGTTAGTCTGTGAATGAATAAGACACATGAGTGGATGGCTACGCAGTTTGTGAATGCCAGAGATATGCGAGAGAAACAAAAGGTAGATAATGAAATGAAAAGAAAACTAAATAAAAGAAAGTTAATCAATGCAGAAATAAATGGGTTTGTGAATGACTAAGTAACATAAGTAAATGGATAGTTTATGAATGTAAGAAATACGTGATGGGAATACATAGCTGTCGATGAAATAAAACGAAAAAATAATAGCAAAAAGAAATGAAAGTAAGTCAGTGAGAGCAAAAACAGATCAAAATATTAGTGTGTCAATCCATTAGAAACATAAATGAATGGCTAATTTGTCAATGCAATAAATAATATATGAATAAATGAAGCAAACAATAGTCAGTCCGTGAAAAAAAAAAAAAACTACAAAAAATATGGTTAGTTTGTAAATGCATAAGAGATAAATAGTCACAGCTAGTGTTTGCTTTGCTTCTTGATTGACGTGAAACAATTATAAATGAAGATGAACTTAAACCACGAAAAAACAGACTGTATCTGCTAACACAATCGGGCTATAAAGAAAGCATAAGAAAAAATCAGTCGGTAGAGATAACAAGTTTCAAGTGCATGAGTAAATTGCTGCAAAAAAAATATGATTATACATTTTTGCACATTCTTAATTAATCCAGTATCATGGTTGTGAGGCGAAGAGAACATCACCAATCAGCAAAGGTGTTGGATTGTATGTATGTGGTTATACTGGCAGGATTTTTTTTTTTCGTTTTTGGACTTTTTTTTTTTCTTCTTTTTTTTATCACTCCAAAGTATCACCCATCGGCAGAGTACGAGTAGGTGGCGCTGTCTGGTGGTCAGCTTTATGCAAGTAACATGAAAAATTGTTAGTTTCGTATAAAAAAAAACAGAGGATAAACACACACACACACACACACACACACACACACACACACACACACACACACATCGAGGTCGAATAGTTATATCCCTGTATGCTGCATGAAACATTATTTTTATTTATTTATTTATTTGTCTAACTTTGTATTTAGTCTTTATTCATATATTCATGCACATATTTCATTCCTGAGTCGAGGACAAACGTTTACCTCATGTATCGGCGGGTTCCATATGTAATAATTGTCATGCTATTCAGTGGTTTCCAATCTGCCGCTCGTTTATTATAAATTCACAACACGCACCAAACACCAATTTAATAGAATGAAAGGCTACATCAACGTGGACATATGATGCACGGAATAATGTAATATAGTTCAAAGATACATTGTAATGAAATATCTATTTCAATATAATTTCAAGCGATACCTACAGAATACATGACAAATTTAATTAACACAGTACTTCTGCATTTCGAAAATAACAAAGCATACAGAAGAATATATGTAAATAGTCTACATACACAAACTAATCTAACCTAATTCCCTCTAAAACTCACCTACTAAGGAAACCGTACATGACCTGACCTGAACAAGCTAACCTGACCTAACCATGATCTAGCCGCGCGAGTAAGAGTGAGGCAAAATTCTGAGTGTAATAATAATAGTCACCTTAAGCTTTTTAGTGCAGTCTTCCCTTCATATTTACCTCAAAGAAGGACGCTTAAGCACTAATCTTGCTAGGGTTCTAAAATATGGGGTAAAAAAAATAAAAAAAATAAACTCGCACCCGCCTACTTGTATTTACCTTAAGCTCCTTAGTGGTTCATCTCTATGGTTCATGTTGTTTTAAACGGTGAATGAATCTAAGCTATACCAGGCCCACTTTTTGAGCCTTTATGAAAACATCCCCCTTAATACTTCACTTAATGGAGGCTCCCAACAAGGGTTACCAAATTATCGTATTCAGGCACTCAGCACATCGTATTTTCCGGTTCTGAGTCGCAGCTATCGCAAACAAACGCCAATAAGTAATGCTTTTAACGAGAACCTTAACTGGAATTTCGTTATCTGTGTGGGTAGGAAAGTTTTGGGCACTGGAACTGATAAATGCGATGTTTTGAGTACCATAATTTGGCAACCCTGCTCTCAACAGCCTTTTGCTTCATCTTCGCCTTTAGAGTAGCAGACCTTCGCGTGACGAGAAAGCGTACCGTAAATTCCCCTATAATGAGAAAATGTGAATACCGGCAAAGGTGATGGTTTATGTCCACATCCAGAGGCAGGTAGGCAGGTAGCTAGCAGGTGAGCGTGAGGCGGCTGATGGATAGGCAGGCACGCGGGTTGTCCAGTTATAAAAGGAGGTCAGAAAAAGGGAACTCAGGGTCACGGTGGATTATTTTATATATTCAAATGTGAGAGAGAGAGAGAGAGAGAGTGTGTGTGTGTAAAGGGACCCAAAATAAAAGGAGCAGAGCCACCTGGAGGAGCAATCCGGCAGAGGTAGGCGCCACAGAAATTAGGAATACAATTAGTGGCGGGCAAAGTTTGTTATTATTTTTGTGCAGCGGACCGAGGCGAGTAATATTGTTCCCCTCCTACTCTCTCTCTCTCTCTCTCTCTCTCTCTCTCTCTCTCTCTCTCTCTCTCTCTCTCTCTCTCTCTCTCTCTCTCTCTCTCTCTCTCTCTCTCTCTCTCTCTCTCTCTCTCTCTCTCTCTCTCTCTCTCTCTCTCTCTCTCTCTTTGTGCCTTGTTGCCGGTGGCTGTTCGTCGTAAAGTTGCCTCATTCTTTTCACTCTTGGCTCACCGGAAATGAAGAGCATCAAATGAGCCTTTCAACACCTCAAAGGCCGCGCAGGCAAATATTGTGAGCCTTTGACATGAGATAATCCGGTGGTTGCTGCTGCTGCGCTCTCTCTCTCTCTCTCTCTCTCTCTCTCTCTCTCTCTCTCTCTCTCTCTCTCTCTCTCTCTCTCTCTCTCTCTCTCTCTCTCTCTCTCTCTCTCTCTCTCTCTCTCTCTCTCTCTCTCTCTCTCTCTCTCTCTCTCTCTCTCTCTCTCTCTCTCTCTCGTCGGTTTTCTGTAATTCTGCCTTCATATACGTTATAGTCATCGATTTATTCAATGAACTTTTTTTTGTATTTTGACGTAACACTATTATAACGTTTCACTTTTCCCCATTCTATTATTTCTTCTATGGTTATTATTTTTCTTTTTTTTTGTTTTATTCCCTCCACTGTAATCATTCCCAGAAGAATTACTACTACTACTACTACTACTACTACTACTACTACTTTTACTACTTCTGCTACTACTACTACTACTACAGTACGATATCCTTTTCCTTCTATCCCTTTTACAAACACTTCCATTCCCTTTCTTCTTTCCTTTTTTAAATCCTTACTTCATTCACTTGGAAATCACTAAAAGTACCTCACACAAACCTATCCCTTTATCATATTACCTATCCTCTCCATTGCTTTTCATTCCCTTCCTCTCTCTGTCCCTCCTCCTCCTCCTCCCCTTCCTTCTCCTCCTCCTCCCAAATCCTTTCCCGCATCCACAGTAGAAGAATAACACTCTCCTCTCTCAATTTCGCCGAGTCTGATCTAAATTCCAGAAGCGCGCCTATCAAGTTTAAGTCGAAAATCAAAATCCTCTCCTTTCTCTCCTCTCTTTCCTCCACCCTCTCAGCTGACTCAGGCCTAAGCAAACACGGTGGAAGGAGCAGACCGTGGGTGCTAGGGTGGAGGAGCGCGTGGGGGTGATTGTGGGTGTGGAGAGAGTAAGTGAGATGGTGAAAGTGTGTGTGTGGGAAGTAGTAGTAGTAATAGTAGTAGTAATAGTAGTAATAGTAGTAGTAGTAGTAGTAGTAGTAGTAGTAGTCACTGTGGTAGCATTGAAGGTAATAGTAACAGTAATTCAACTCGCAAATTTCGATTCATTTGTCCTACAATGCAATCATCACCGCCATTAGAACCTTTACCTCTCACTTCATGTCCGCTTCTGTCCATCCATCAACGCATCGATACATTCGCGCACACATACATGGAAACAATTAAAAAAACATCAAAGAGAAACCAAAACAATAGCAATAAGAAAAACACACACATACACAGAAACAGAGACGGTAAAGCAATTGCAAACACTCTCCCCTCAACTCTCTACCTACCCTTCCATCCACACGTTCCCACACCAAAGCATAGAGCACATATAAAAAGACTAAAAAAAAAATATATATGAAGAGTACGGCAGCGCTCCCTCCCTCTCTACCTTTTGTCGACGGCGCCCAGCACATCCCGGCGCAGTGAAAGGGTACGCGCCGGCCTGTTAATGATGGTAATGGCCGGGAGAGTAACGTTGAATGATGGCTAAAAATGGCAGGTATACGTACAGGTGGGCCTTTAAAGAGAGAGAGAGAGAGAGAGAGAGAGAGAGAGGTAAAAATATGGGGTAGAGAGATACGGTTACGCTAAAAAAAGAATTAGGAGAAAGAGGAGGTATATAAGAGATAGATAAATTGGTAGATAGATAAATAAATTGAGAGAGAGAGAGAGAGAGAGAGAGAGAGAGAGAGACTAGGTGAGGTACTTATACAGGTAATAGGCTTTGATTGCAGGTTGCCGGGCTGATCACAGATTCCAGTCATAAATAACAAGCACATCACGCGCGTGAAAAAAAAGGTGAAATTATAATGTGCAAAAACTGAGGGAGAAAAAACGCTAAATAGGAATGATGATCGTGAACTTAATTACATACGCTGCTTTTTAACTTTTTTCTCATTTCCGTTTCTTGTTAGTGTTCCTCGTGAAAATAATGTTAATGTGGAAGGTAAAGGAAAATAAATGATGAAGGTGGAATGAATAAAAAGGAAACTAAAAAAAAAATGAATAAAGAATAAAGTTAGAATGAAAAAGTAATAGCGTTGGAGCGAGTAAAATAAATAAATAAATAAATAAACAAAGAAATAATATATAAATAAAACGAATAAATAGAGTCGGAATAAATAAAAAAAAGTGTGAATGATAATCGTCGACTCATCCACAAATAATCGGTAAGTAATCATTGTTTTTCTCCTTTTTTTTGTTTTAAGTTTTCGATCTTTGTTCAGTTATGTTTTGATTTGTTTTCGTCTTTTTTTTTTCTTCAACTTTATGATCTTTAATTGGCCTCCTCTTTAGCCTTTTTTTCCATCATGTTTTCTTCTGTCTCGTTCTTTTTACAATATTTTCTCAGCTATAACTTGTCTCTTCTTCCTTTTCTACTTTCATCTCATAGTTTGCAATTGCCTTCTTCCTTCCTTGTTATTTTCTACATACATACATACATACATACATACATATCTTTTCTTATTTTTTACACCAAAGGAAACAGCTCAAGGGCAAAAAAAAGGAAACAATGAAAAAAAAAGCCCGCTACACACTGCTCCTACATACATACATACATACATACATATATCCATCCATCCACACATACATTTTTTTTCACACCAAAGGAAACAGCTCCAGGGAAAATAAAAATAAAAAGGAAGCAATAATGAAAAAAAAAAAAAAAAACCCGCTACCCACTACTCCTATATACATACATACATACAAACAAACATGCATACACACAAATTGAGATTCATCCTTCTTTACTCTCATCTCATATTGTGTAATCTTTTCTTCTACGCGTTATAGTTTCTGAGATTGAATAGCCACTGAATTACTTTTCTTTATTTTCATATCAAGTTTTTGCAATTGCTTTCCCTTTTCTTGTCCTTCAATTGGCTCTCTCAGATTCACTTCCTCTCTACCCACTACTTTAATTTCACCTCACGTCGTATTTGTTTTTGTCAGTCGCGTCTTTTTTTTATTTGTTTGTCTCTCTCTCTCTCTCTCTCTCTCTCTCTCTCTCTCTTCCTTGATTCGTCTGTAATAATAATCAATCACACTATTCGCATTTTCTCTCGTTTCGTAAATATTTATCCCTTTTCTTTCTCCTTTTCTTATTATTGTTCTTCGTTTTCTGCTCTTCAAAGAACTCTCAACTTTCCTTTTCATCCAATCTTTTTATTTTCTTCTCTTCTTCTCTATTCTTCTTTTCTTGTTCGTGTGACTCATTTTCTGCTCCTCTAAGAACTCTCAACTTTCCTTTTCATCCAATCTTTTTATTTTCTTCTCTTCTTCTCTATTCTTCTTTTCTTGTTCGTGTGACTCATTTTCTGCTCCTCTAAGAACTCTCAACTTTCCTTCTCCTCCGATCTTTCTTTTTTACTTCCTTCTCTCTCTCTCTCTCTCTCTCTCTCTCTCTCTCTCTCTCTCTCTCTCTCTCTCTCTCTCTCTCTCTCTCTCTCTCTCTCTCTCTCTCTCTCTCTCTCTCTCTCTCTCTCTCTCTCTCTCTCTCTCTCTCTCTCTCTCTCTCTCTCTCATACACACTATTTTCACCGAGATATCTTCCAATTTCCTCCCACCCTCTCTCTTTCACTCCTCCTTTCAAATCACGTATCACTATCTTCTACTGCTTCATCGATCCATTTGGCCACTCTCTCTCTCTCTCTCTCTCTCTCTCTCTCTCTCTCTCTCTCTCATCCCCGTTTATCTCCCTTTCATTAAGCCTCATCATGATATCGACCTTTTCGCTTTCCATTAGCCTTCTACTTTTTTCTTTGCCTTCTTATTTCCCTTTTCCAAATTTCTTCCTTTTCCTCATTTTCTTTCCTTCCATCTTTATTTCTTCCTTCCTCTTGCAGTTTCCCATTCTTTCTCTTTCCCAGTTTATTTTGTCCCTCCCTATCTTTCCTCTCTTCTCTCTCTCTTCTTCTCTGTCTCTCTCTCTCCTTAGTACATCTGTTCTCTCTCTCTCTCTCTCTCTCTCTCTCTCTCTCTCTCTCTCTCTCTCTCTCTCTCTCTCTCTCTCTCTCTCTCTCTCTCTCTCTCTCTCTCTCTCTCTCTCTCTCTCTCTCTCTCTCTCTCTCTCTCTCTCTCTCTCTCTCTCTCTCTCTCTCAGCCTCCACCCCCTCTTCCTCTCCCTTCCCTTGTTTTCCTTTTTCGTTTTTCCTCCTCTTCCTCCTTTATGATGCCTCTCTTTTCCCCTCTTCCTTTCCTCTCTACCTCCCTCTCCTCTCTTTTCTCATCTTCATTTCTTCCTCCCATCCACAACCTCCCATTCCTTTCATCCCTTCTCTTATTCATCCATATCTTTCCTCTCTTGTTCTCTCTTCCTTTCCTCCCTTTCAAACTCTCCCTTTATCTATTGACATCCTCCATCCAGTCTTCCTCTCCCTTTCCTTGCTCTCCCTTTACGTTTTTCCCCCTCCTCCTCCTCTACAATCCCTTCCTTCTTACCTCTTCCTTTCCTCTCTAATTTCTTTTTCTCTCTTTCCTTTTATCCATCTTCATTTTTCCCTTACACCCGCACTCTCCCATTTCTTCCATGCCTTCTCTTATCCAATCCAATCTTCTCTCTCTTCTACTTTCTTTTACCCTTGTCTTTTCCTGCCTTTCAACCTTTCCCATTATATCTGACAGCCTCCATTCCATCTTCCTCTCCCTTTCCTTGCTTTCCCTTTTCGTTTTTCCTCCTCCTCCTTCTTCACAATCCCTCTCCTCTCCCCTCTTCCTTTCCCGCCTTCTACTGTCCCCTACGGCTTACTCCATTAGCCTTCCTTCTCCTTTATTCCGTCTTTCTCTCTTTCTGCTCTCATCACTGTCCTCTCCACCCCCTCCTCCAGCGGGCTCTCCTTCCCTTGCCTCTCCTCCTCCCTATCTGCTCGCTCGTCCACCTTCTCGCCCATTCTTCTCGCCCTAAGTGATGCCCATTCATCAGTTGACTCGGCCCTGTCCATCACCAGCGAGATATAGGCCACAACTTATGACCCAAGGAAGGAGGAGTAGAAGGAGGAGAAGGAGCAGGAGGAGGAGTAGAAGGAGGCGAAGGAGGAGAGGGACTAGGAGGTTGAGAATCAGTAGAGTAAGCATTTTCTCTTACTTTTTTATTTGTTCTAATAAAGAAAAAAATAAAGAAATTTATAAAGAAAACAGTAAAAAATGTAAAAGAAATGAGAGAGAGAGAGAGAGAGAGAGAGAGAGAGAGAGATGGAAGGAGGTACTTTAACGTGAGATAAGACGGGCTGGAGATGACTATTAATGAGAAGGAAAGAAAGAGAAGGAGAAGGAGGAAGAGGAGGAGAAAGAAAAGGAAAGGAGAAAAGAAGGAAAATAAAAATAATAATAATAATAACAATAATAATAATAATAATAATAATAATAATAATAATAATAATAATAATAATAATAATAATAATAATAATAATAATAATAAAAGAAAGCACAGCAAAACGCCTAAAAGCTTTATATGGGATGAGTTTGTTTAGTGGTCTTGTAAAAAAATTCAACACATGTTTCTTTCCTTTCCTCTTCCATTCTCTTCTATCCATTGTAGGACGAATGGAAGGAGGAGAGGAGGAGGAAAAGGAGGAGGAGGAGGAGGAGGAGGAGGATGGGGAGGAGGCGGGGGATGATGGGGAGGAGGAGGAGGAAGAGTAGAGGAGGAAGCAAGAATGAAAAAGAGGAAAGGCCTTCACTTAAAAGAGAAAATATAGCATTGTGTCCGTCAGTGGTAGGGAATTAATGCGACTAAAATTGTTGGTTAATGATGGTAATTGTGGTGATAATGGTGGTGGTAATGTTTGAACAGGTATTGTGTGTGGGGCGCAGGTAACAAGGCGTGGCAGTAGGCAGAGGGCAGGTAAGGTAATATAGTAGTACATTATAGTGATGGTATTGGTAATGGTGGTGGTGGTGGTGATGCTAGTGGTACAGGTGTTGTCTGTGGTGCAGGTGGAAGGTGTGGCCGTAGGTAAAGAGGAGGTAAGGTCATTTAGTAGCACATTATGGTGATGGTACTGGTACTGGTAATAGTAATGGAGGTGGTGGTGGTCCTAGTGATACAGGTGTTGTCTATGGTGCAGGTAGAAGGTGTGGCTGTAGTGAAGGGCAGGTGAGGTCATTTAGTAGATGGTACGTAATGAGAAACACGCAACGCACTAAAGCATCACGTAAAGCATTACGTCGTGTACAGAATGTGTGTGTGTGTGTGTGTGTGTGTGTGTGTGTGTGTGTGTGTGTGTGTGTGTGTGTGTAAATAGTCACGAAACGCATACCTACATACCAGCGTACACACAAAGAGCTCCTCTTCATTGTTTTTAACATCAAGGGGTATTTTCAGCACAGAAAATGTGTGTGTGTGTGTGTGTGTGTGTGTGTGTGTGTGTGTGTGTGTGTGTGTGTGTGTGTGTGTGTGTGTGTGTGTGTGTGTGTGTGTGTGTGTGTGTGTGTGTGTGTGTGTGTGTGTGTGTGTGTGTGTGTGTGTGTGTGTGTGTGTCCAGGAAAAAAAACATACTTTCATATCTGCTGAATAATGTTGGCGTTGTCAGCATATTTCTAAACACCACGGGGAGGTTCCAGAACAGAATAAGCGGATAAGTGTGAGAGTGCGGCCATTAAAAGTGCCTGTGATATCTGCTAACCTGCTGGGACACTTTCAACATGCCTTCATATTACGGACATTTTTTTTCACTAATACAAATCATCTTACAGCCTTTTTTTTACCTATTCTGAGTAGTGGGCCGCAAGGAATCAAATATATAAGCCATTTTTTTTGTATGGGAAGCAATTAACAACATAATGAAATCAACAAAAAGGAGTTGTCAGCATACCTCCATACACATACCTATATACATACATACATACATGTATTGATACACTCACAAACGCACATACACAGATAATATACATCCATACAGCCGGACAAACACACGAAGCAGTTTTCAAGCGAGGCAAACCCAGAATAATGATGACATTGGTGTGTCAGAGCCGACGACAGCGTGATAAATGTTTTGTTTGAGTATGAGCTGCGTGTTTAAAAATAATAACAGGGAACAGGTGCCGCAAAAATAATACACACGGCGACAAAAGGGAAAACTATTGGAAGTGAATATCAAACAGGGAGAGAGATGGATAGATAGATAGATAGATAGAGAGATAGGTAGATAGATAGATAGATAGATAGATAGATAGAGAGAGAGAGAGAGAGAGAGAGAGAGAGAGAGAGAGAGAGACGGCTATAAGTTTACCTCTTTATTTTAGCTTTGTCAACGATGTAATTAGTATTTGTTCCCTAATGCTTATCCCTTTAAGTAATAGTCTGCGCTGAAGTACGTAAAAGAGATATTATAAGCACGAACTTATTACTACAGAAGACTTTTTTTCGGAATTTCCACACTTAACAGCCTCATTCTTTTCTCCCTTCCCAGCTCCTCTCCTCGCCCACTCTTTCTCCGTCCTCCTCCTCCTTCTACTCCTCCTCCTCCAGCTGATGTCTTTCCTTCCCAGCAATCTCCAGCGTAACGTGTCAATAGAAGCATCGAGCTCAGACTTTATTGGTCATTTACAATTCTCTCCCTGTGTTTCTTTTGGAATAATGGCGCAGTGGCTTGGCGTTCGATTCCTTTATTTCCTTCCTTGCTTCCTGCCCTCGATTTTATTCTTGGTGGTATTGTTTTTTCTTTATCATATAGTTTTTTTCTTGTTTTATCCTTTGTTTTTGCTATCCTTCGTTCGTCTTTTCCTTCTCCAGTATTTGTCTTCGTCTTGCTTTTATTTTTCTTCTTTTACGTATACTAGTTGTCGTTTTTCATGTCTTCCTTCTTTCTCTTCTCCTCTGTTTACTTTTATTACTCCTCCTTTTTCTCCTCCTCCTCTCCTTTCTCTTTCACCTTATCTTCCTCCTCCTCATTTTCCATTTCTTTTTCTTCTAGCAAATTGAGTTCGCAGAAAATAAAAATGATCACGATTGTTAACTAAAAGAAAGTAAAAAGAGTGCGAGAAGAATGGCGAGGAGAAGGAGGAGGAAGAAAGCTGAGGAGGAAATTGTTGAAAAAGGAGGAGGAAGAAGAGGCGGAAATACTGGATCGCTCTCACTCGGCGTAATTAATATTCATCCTTTCCAGCGAGAAGCGAAAAGACAAACACCGGATATGAAAAACGGACGCCGGGACTCCGGACTGTACATGGCGGTGCGGTGCTCGGTCCGTGAGGCGTGGAGGGTACCCGATTTTTTTTCTCTCTCTCTCTCTCTCTCTCTCTCTCTCTCTCTCTCTCTCTCTCTCTTAATCTTTGGAACTCCCTGCCAACACATATAAGCACTGCCCACACCTTACATAAATTCAAATATAGTCTGAAAGAGTTTTTATTTAATCGAAACTGAAACATAATTCATTAATCACTAATTATCTCACTGTAATAACCTATGTAAATTTTTTATGTATTTTAATGTAAAAATAACCACTTCTGGTGGAAATGAACTTATTATTATTATTTACTATTACTCTCTCTCTCTCTCTCTCTCTCTCTCTCTCTCTCTCTCTCTCTCTCTCTCTCTCTCTCTCTCTCTCTCTCTCTCTCCTTTCCCTTGTTATCTTTCCCCGCTCTCCTTGTCACCCATTATTTTCACTTCAAGATGTCATTCACGGAAGTTCTTTACTGCCGTGCCTCACTCAACGCCTATACTCCAATCCCTCTCTTCTTATGAACGCATTGCAACAAAAACACTGAAAGTTCTTGCTTTTGTTCCTGGAAAACATTTCTCGGTGTCCATAATAGTATCACACTACTAAAAGTAACTGAGTATATTCTATTTCACATCAAACACGTGGATATCTGCCCTTCACCCTTATGACTTTCAAAGGATGAAAACAGTTCCATACACCGAGGGATATTAATTGTTTGTATTCAGAAATACAAATGAATTTTGAAATGGTGTCAACCTCCGGAAGTCACTTCCATTTTTATTTCCAAGGCGTACATTTACGGATACTTGACATGTCTTTCACCTGGATTGCTTTTACAAGGGTACAAAAACCAGTTTCAACTCGCGAGAGGTATAAATATTTTCCCGGAATCACTCGCGTGGCCACTGATAGATAGCTCTCCTTGCTCAAAACATCCATATTTGTTAAAGTGTCAAACCGCGTCAAAGTTTAGTGTTATCCACACTGTCATCGTATACTATTTTTTTAAAAGACAAAATCTTTAAAAACACAGCGGCATTCATTTTTTCCCAAGGTGGCCGCTAGAGGTCTCCACTTACTCGACAACATCCAAACTTGTTGTTGCGTAACACAACCTTGACCTCTTTCACCTTTGTTGCAGCCCATTCATTATATGCATCATCATTATATCTTGTCGCGATAAAAACGTACCCATTGAATGGCATTTTCACTTGCTTCCCTAAGATCTTGGTCGGTGCAGTGAGGCCCCTTTGGAAAAATTTTACGAAACACAAAAGGCTGTTTATATTCTCCATTACCACCCCAAACATCCATAATTGTTGGGCTGTCGTTCTCAGCGTTCATTGGTGACTCGCTTCCATCTTTTCCCATAAACAAACCTTGTATCATCGTTTATCTACCTTTTTTTCAGTCAAACAAACCCTTACAAAAACCGCCCCGTGTATTTATTTTTTCCCGGAAGGCTCCGCGGCGCCGCCGGCGGGCGTTAGCGCCTTGTTTGGCCCGAAAGTGACTCAGGAATGCGGCGCCACTGTGTGTTCCCGGTACTGCTTGCAGCGAAAAAGTCATAATGATGATAATAATTCTGGAGCCCAAGGCGCCGGGCACCGGGTGTGCGGGTCCGAGAATTACAACGGTGTTTGTTCTGCCGTGTTTAGCAGCGCGGAGCGGCGAGGAGCACTGAGAGGACGACTTGTCTTTCTTGATACGAATGGTAAACAACACCGTCTGGTGTTTGTACGGTGTTTTGCCGGAGCAAGATGGAGAACACGAACAGCAAAATGAAGTGGAACGAGTTGGGAAACGCCTTTGTCCTGCAGTAGTCTAGTAATGGTGCTGCTGCTGCTGTTTATTTTACCATTGTAGTTATTGGGACATTTTCGAAAAGTTGGAGGAGGAAGGGGAAGGAAACATGGGCGTATTGGGGTGAGTGTATTCCCAATTAGTGTCACTCAGGGATTCCTGAGGGAAACTAAGGTAAATGAAGTATCATTTCGCTTTATTCGGGTCACACGAGACTCCCACTCGCTGGTCAGAGGTCAGGTCACCACCCATTGCCCACCTTCTGGCGACAGACAATATGGAGGTATTACTTTCAATTTCATTTTGGTTCGCGCTGCTCCTTCGCCAGAGGCTGCACACGCAATGGCCGCACTTCGTGAAGTGGCAAGAGCAGAAACGAGAGGAAGGCCACGGAGGCTTCTGCATCGCCATGAAGCGAAATATTAACAAACGATCTGTGGGCCGTTTCGGCGACCAGGGTGTGGGCAGGATCACACGGCTGATAGTAGGCCGGCAGCTTCGACACTCAACTGTCACCAAGACACCCCCTACACCTGCCTGCCTGCATGGGATTGTTAAAGAATATATATATATATATATATATATATATATATATATATATATATATATATATATATATATATATATATATATATATATATATATATATATATATATATATATATATATATATATATATATATATATATATATATATATATATATATATATATATATATATATATATATATATATATATATATATATATATATATATATATATATATATATATATATATATATATATATATATATATATATATATATATATATATATCATAATAATTCCTTGCTAGATGTCCGTGTGAAAAGAGGTGTTGATGTTGGTAGCGATCATCAACTTGTAATAGCGAAGCTAAAATTTAAACTGAAAGGTCAAAAGAGAGAGAAAGCAAGATTATTTATGTATGTATGATATTGATTTACTTAGGAAGAATCAATCCTTAACCGGAATATTCAAAAAGCACCTTTCCACTTCTAACCTTCTATCTGATCGCCAGTATGGATTCCACAAGGGGCGTTCTACTGGCGATCTTCTTGCACTCTTAACTGACTCTTGGTCATCCTCTCTTAGTAGTTTCGGTGAAACTTTCTCTGTTGCGCTAGACATATCGAAAGCTTTCGATTGAGTCTGGCACCAGTCTTTGCTTTCTAAACTGCCCTCTTTCGGATTCTATCCCTCTCTTTGTTCCTTTATCTCCAGTTTCCTTTCCGGCCGTTCTATCTCTGCGGTGGTAGACGGTCACTGCTCTTCCCCTAAACCTATCAACAGTGGCGTTCCACAGGGCTCTGTCCTATCACCCACTCTCTTCCGGTTATTCATAAATGATCTTTCCATAACAAACTGTCCTGTCCACTCATACGCCGACGACTCCACTCTGCATTATTCAACTTCTTTCAATAGAAGACCATCACAACAGGAAGTACACGACTCCAGACTAGAGGCTGCAGAACGCTTAACCTCAGACCTTGCTATCATTTCCGATTGGGGCAGAAGGAACCTTGTGTCCTTCAATGCCTCAAAAACTCAATTTCTCCACCTATCAACTCGACACAATCTTCCAAACACCTATCCCCTATTCTTCGACAACACTCAGCTGCCACCTTCTTCAACACTAAACATCCTCGGTCTATCCTTAACTGAAAATCTCAACTGGAAACTTCATATCTCCTCTCTCGCTAAATCAGCTTCCTCGAGGTTGGGCGTTCTGTATCGTCTCCGCCAGTTCTTCTCCCCCGCGCAGTTGCTATTAATATACAGGGGTCTTGTCCGCCCTCGTATGGAGTATGCATCTCACGTGTGGGGGGGCTCCACTCACACAGCTCTTCTGGACAGAGTGAAGTTTAAGGCTCTTCGTCTCATCAGCTCTCCTCCTCCTACTGATAGCCTTCTCTTTCTATCTTCTATCGATATTTCCACGCTGACTGTTCTTCTGAACTTGCTAACTGCATGCCTCCCCCCCTCCCGCGGCCCCGCTGCACACGACTTTCTACTCATGCTCATCCCTACACTGTCCAAACCCCTTATGCAAGAGTTAACCAGCATCTTCACTCTTTCATCCCTCACGCTGGTAAACTCTGGAACAATCTTTCTTCATCTGTATTTCCTCCTGCCTACGACTTGAACTCATTCAAGAGAAGGGTATCAGGACACCTCTTCTCCCGAAATTGATCTTCCTTTCGGCCACCTCTTTTAATTATTTTTTGGGGAGCAGCGAGTAACGGACTTTTTTTATTAATGTATTCTTTTTTTGTGCCCTTGAGCTGCCTCCTTTGTTGTAAAAAAAAAAGAAAGGAGAGGAAAAGGAGGATTTAAGGTGAAAGTGTCGGAACAGATTCCTAGTTCTAGAGGCGTTGGAAGAAGAGGAGAGGAGCGTTGATGAGATGTGGGGAGATGTGAAAGGGGTTTTGAAGGAAGTAGCGGATTGCACGATCGGGAGAAGACGTTGAGTTAGACGAAAGAAATGGATGTCTGGTGAAACATGGGCAATGACTGAAAAAAAAGGAGGCGAAACTGAGAAGCGAAGCGGGGGGAGTTGACGATCGCGAGGTTGAGTTGGCGAGGGCAGAATATTGGAGTCTGCACTCTGAGGTCAGAAGATTGTCTAGAAGAGATAAAAGAAGACAGATAAATGAGAAGGTATCAGAAACTGAGATTTTAATTAATAAGAACGATGGGCAGAGTCAGAGGATTGCGTACAAGTCGATCAGATAATTAAATGGTAGTTTTAATAAGCGTAAAGAGATTCCAGTTAAAGATCAGAACGGAAATTTACTTACTAAGGACAGTGACATTAAAAATACGTGGACAGAACATTTCGAAACCGTTTTAAATAGGCCACTACCACCGGCAGAAGATGTACCAGCAGCAGAGAGAGATCTAGATATAGAGGGAGGAGAGATTACTATAGGAGAAGTTAAAAAAGCAATAAGGCAGTTAAAGAATAACAAAGCAGCAGGGGAGGATGGAGTTTTTCCAGAAATGTTTAAAGTAGATGAAAATGAGTTGCCTTTAGTGTTAGTGAATTTGTTTAATAAAATTAAAGAGAGAGGGATTTTACCATCTGAATGGAAAAACGGTGTGATAGTAAAGATTCCTAAGAAAGGGGATTTAAGTGATTGTGGTAATTGGAGGGGGATCACGTTGTCACCGATAGCCTTAAAAATCTTCTGTAGAGTTTTGTTGAATAGAATGGAGCCTGTGCTAGATGGTATTCTGAGGGAAGAGCAAGCAGGATTTAGGAAAGGTCGTGGTTGCAGTGATCAGATTTTTATTGTTAGGCACTTGATGCAACAAGCGAATGAGATGAAGGCTAGTTTGAGTTTGTGTTTTGTTGATTTTCAGAAGGCTTTTGATGGTATTTCTAGAGGGATGATGGAGAAAGTGTTGAGGCATTACGGGGTACCGGAGTGGTTGGTGTGTTGGTGGTAGCGAGTGTTCTAAGTGCTAATCGGTTCACGGATAGAGAAAGTCATATCCGCCAGGGTTACTTTATTTGGACAAACTTACAGAGGTCATCGACATAGACAAGACACTAAGAAAAGGGGTTTGTTTGTGTATGAGTTTATGTGAATGTTGTGAAGTGTGGGTGACATTTAAGTGTTGGTGTATATGTGGAACTATGTGTATAATTTGACAATAGAAGGACGAAGACAGACAGTGGAAGATAAACGAGGACAAGGAAAGTTAAACATTGAAGACACTACAAGGCAGAGGGAGTAAAGGATCGACGATGAGCATTAAACATGAAAACACAAAATCTTAAGTCTTTCTATGCAGCACCCCATTTTCTTGTCACTGAGGGGAAGGAGCACGGAATTTGAGCGGTGACTGCTACAGGTGAAGCTGGTTGAAAATCTGCATGAGGGTACCTTTTGTAAGGTTATGGTTGAGGGGTCTTTGAGTGATGCTTTTAAGGTTAAGTCTGGTGTGATTCAAGGTGGGATTTTGTCTCCTTTGTTGTTTATTATGGTGACAGACTATGTGATGAGGAAGATAGCTGAGGAAACAAATGCTGGGATAGTATGGAGGGATGCGCGTAAGTTGGTTGATCTGGAATATGCAGATGACATTGTGCTTATTAGTGAAGGGACAGATGAGATGCAGAGGGTTTTGGATTGTTTAATAAGAGAGGGAAGGAAGGTTGGATTGGAAATAAATTGTTCAAAAGCTGAGATTATAAATATGAATATTGTAAATGCAAGAGATTGCTTAATTGAGGGAAGTGTTGTGAAGCAATTGGAAAGGTTCAAATATCTTGTTACCATTTTGTCTAGGGACGGTTCTATAAGGGAGGAGTTCGAAGAAAGATTAAGGAAGGCAAATCAAGCAATGGGAATGTTGAAATCAGTTTGGAATAATAATAATTTTTCGGTCCATACGAAAATCAAAATTTATAAAACTATGGTCAGAACTATTTTATGTATGGGCATGAATCGTGGTATAGTACGGTAACATCGGATAATAAATTTTCATTTTTTGAAAATAAAGTTTTGCGAAGGATTCTTGGAATTAAGTGGTGGCATAGGGTTTCAAATGAAGGACTTAGAGAAATAACGAGGGTACAACCGAAAGATTACTATATTAGATTGTCAATATGGAAATGGCTAGGCCACGTCTACAGAAAGGAAGGAGTGATTGTGAGGGAAATACCCGGCAGGAAGCGCAGGGAAGTAGAGGAAGAGGTAGGCCGAGGGAGACGTGGGTGCGCAGAATGAGGCGAGGGGCTGGTGAGGAATGTTGGAGTGAATTAGAGGAACTAGCGCAAGATAGATGTTGGTGGCGTGAATTCATCGAGGCCCTATGCATCCCCCTGGGTGCCACAGGAACTGATATATATATATATATATATATATATATATATATATATATATATATATATATATATATATATATATATATATATATATATATATATATTTATTATATGCCCCGGCACCTCAGCCATTATCGCATCAGAGACACTTATTATTAGATATATTTACAAAGTCGTCAAAGGGCTGGGGAAGACAGTTTACTTACGCATAAGACGTAAGTATTTATTCCATTTATTAGGCATTTGTCTTCACTTAGAATTGACTGCAGGGACTGAGTGTTGTCTGTTTAATGATCAGATGGCTAGTTTTATTGGTGTTAACAAAGGCAGGTGTTTTTTCGCCAGTCCTTATTTTACTATAACGCCTACAGACAAAAAAATGATCATGCGCAAGTTGAACAGGTCAGAAGAGTGTTTATGTGTGTGTGTGTGTGTGTGTGTGTGTGTGTGTGTGTGTGTGTGTGTGTGTGTGTGTGTGTTCGTATATACGCCGCAGGTAAAGGTGTGGAGGGGGCATGTGGGTCTGCTGGTTAGGGCCGGTGACAAGGAAAGATTGCGGCGGCGCTGTGAATCATCCCGTATATATTATTAGCCGCGACCTGGGCTGCGTAATTTGTTTGAGGAGGTGAAATTTGTCATGTCTTGAGGTGGCGTTAATGTCTCCATAACTCACCCCACCTTTACTGGGAGCAGAAAGGGAGGAAGGAGGGCGAGGGGATGAGAAGAAAAGGGAGGGCAGTTGGTAGGGGAGGTGAGAGTTGAAAGGTTTGGAGTGAGGGGTTGAGAGAGGGGAAAAGAGCGGTATGAAGAAGGGAGGATAGGGAAGAAGGAGGTGAAAGGGAGGAAAGAGAAAAAGGTAGATTAGAGACAAGATGAAAGTGTTGAAGGGTAAAGAGAGAGCTAAAGAGAGAGGAGAAGAGAGGGAAAGAAAAATATATGAAGGGAGAGAGTTAGAAGGCAGGGAAGAAGGGAAGAGAGAAAGAGAGAATCGTAGCAAAGGGGAGAGTTATGGTGGGCGAACGTTAAAAAGACAAAAAAAAAGGAAAGGAGAAGTGAGAGAGAGAGAGAGAGAGAGAGAGAGAGAGAGAGAGAGAGAGAGAGAGAGAGAGAGAGAGAGAGAGAGAGAGAGAGAGAGAGAGAGAGAGAGAGAGAGAGAGAGAGAGAGAGAGTGAGAGAGAGAGAGAGAGAGAGAGAGAGAGAGAGAGAGAGAGAGAGAGAGAGAGAGAGAGAGAGAGAGAGAGAGAGAGAGAGAGAGAGAGAGAGAGAGAGAGAGAGAGAGAGAGAGAGAGAGAGAGAGAGAGAGAGAGAGAGAGAGAGAGAGAGAGGGGGGGGGGGGACGCATTACAAAGGACGAAAGAAAAAATGAGGATAAGTGAGAGGTATGGAAGATATACTTAGATTTTCACAGACACATACTAAGGAAACAAAGAAGAAAGTGAAAATAAACCGGCCGGAGTGGAGAGATTAACGGCTTCCCAGAACAACAACAACAAAAATGGATTAGAAATAAGGCAGAGGCGACATAAGGAGGAAAGAAGGGCCGTGGTGTTAGGGTTAAGGGCTCTCATAGACAGGTGTACATGATGAACGGCAGGTAAGTAATAAGAAGGGAGGCCAGGTGGACAAACCCTAATGACACAGCGAACGCAGAACACAGGCGAGGTAGAAGAGGAGGGAAAGGTATCAAAGGCAGCTGAAGGTTTATGGGAAACTGTTGTACTTAATGATAGGTAATGTGTGTGATAGTTACCGATATATGGAGGCTAATGTTGATGATAATGATGACGGTAATAATAAAAGTAGGAGTAGTAAACAATGAAGATATTAATGGGTAGAGTGTTAAGATAAAATGATAGATAAAAATGAGAATTTGATAGAGTTTAATTGGACAGGAAGTATTTGAGATAGAGAGAGAGAGAGAGAGAGAGAGAGAGAGAGAGAAGAGAGAGAGAAAACACATATACTCTCTCTACGTGACAGAAACCCTTAGGTCAGGTGTTCCATTAGCAACAACCTGCTAATTAAACCTACTTGAGCGCCTCTTTTTTTTTTCTTTTTTTTTTACCTGGGCAGCAATTAAAGAGAGAGAGAGAGAGAGAGAGAGAGAGAGTGTGAGAGAGAGAGAGAGAGAGAGAGAGAGAGAGAGAGAGAGAGAGAGAGAGAGAGAGAGAGATTGCAAGGTGATCATGTGTGATTCTGGGTTATCCTATCAAGGCAAGAGATTGTATCCACCACTTTCCATATCAAGTTTCAGCGTTCTACTTTATTTTTTTTTGTGGGCGATGCTCGACCTGGAATCACCTCTCTCTCTCTCTCTCTCTCTCTCTCTCTCATGCATACAAGGTTATTTCTATTCCCTTAATGCGATTCTTTAAATGATTATCTATAGTCGCTTTCCTTCTCTCTTCCTTTCTTCTCTTTCCTCCCCCTCCATGTTTGCATCTTCCTAATTATCATATATCACTGATTCATGCTCGTCATTTCTTCCTCTTAATGTGCATCCGTCTTTTCTCTTTTTGCTTTTGTGTTACGTACGACACGGCGAATTTACTTTACTTTTTCGTCTTTTATGTTTTTTTTTACTCTTATGTATTTTTTTATTTATTCTGTAGCTCTTCTCTGTAACCTTTTCATATTGACGTTTCTCTTCCTAATCGTCTAATCTAATCTCTTTCTCTCCGTCTTCCTTTCTATCGCATTATTTGTTACCTTTATCAACAAGTACTTTAATATCAATGATCTGTAGGTCACTGAGGAAGCTGGCGAATATATTGAGGTCGGTACTGTCAGACGCTTCAACCCCTCACACTAACTATTTTCAAAGGCAAAAAAGTAAATTAGTTGAGCTCTAATGCGTGTGTTTTTAGGTTCACGGTACATAAGAAGGGTCAAACTACCACCAGGGTCACAAAGTTACTCCTGGAAATACTTAAAACGCCTACGGAAGCCTTGTCGAATTTGTGCTTGGGCGCAGAAATGTCCAAAAATATGTCTTTTTAATACATTTCAGTAGGCCGCTTCGTTAAAAGTTAATAAATTTATGTTGCCTGATCTTCAATGCATCCAAGTTTTTTTTGTTTATTCCATTCCACCTCAATACCTCCATGATTCCACCCCTCCCTTATAGTATCGCCACTCTTTTGTAGTATCTCCACTCTTTTATATTATCGCCACTCTTTTATAGTATCGCCACTCTTATAGTATCGCCACTCATAGTATCGCCACTCTCTTATAGTATCGCCACTCCCTTATAGTATCGCCACTCCCTTATAGTATCGCCACTCCCTTATAGTATCGCCACTCTTTTATAGTATCGCCACTCTCTTATAGTATCGCCACTCTCTTATAGTATCGCCACTCTTTTATAGTATCGCCACTCCCTTATAGTATCGCCACTCTCTTATAGTATCGCCACTCCCTTATAGTATCGCCACTCTCTTATAGTATCGCCACTCTCTTATAGTATCGCCACTCTCTTATAGTATCGCCACTCTCTCTTCTTCTCTCATATTTCTTACTTCTCTTCCTCTAATTCCATCATAACACTCCCATATCATCTGACTCCCTTCCTTCTTGTATCTTCCTTCTTCTCTTCTTCCTCCATCTCTTCCTTCATAATTTCCTTCTTCATCTTCTTCCACTATGTTCCTCTTCCCTATCTATCATACATCATTTCCTACTTTACGTTCCTCCTTATCAACCCTCATCCTCTACTTCTCTCCCTCTTTTTCCTCCTCCTCAATTTCCTTCATCTTATTTTATCATGTTCCTTTTCGTCCTACTTCTCTTCCACATTTTCCTTCTTCATCGTTTTCCATTATATTCCTCTTCCCCATCTACATCACTTCCTTCTTTACGTTCCTCCTCCTTAACCCTCTTCCTCTTCCTCCTCCTCCTCCTCCTCCTCCTTGTCCTCGTTCTCTTCATCCAGCTATCCTCCTCTTCTTCTATCTCCTCCTCAATTTCCTTCTTCATCTTATTCCATCATATTCCTCTTCTTCCTCCTCCTTTTCCTCAATTTTCTTCTTCATCTTATTCCATTATATTACTCTTCCCCATCTACATCACTTCCTTCTTTACGTTCCTCCTCCTTAACCCTCTTCCTCTTCCTCCTCCTCCTCGTCTTTGTCCTCGTTCTCCTCCTCTCCAACTTTCCTCTGATCCTATGCGGGGCGGCAGAGGACACGTAATGCATATTAATAAGCTGTGGTGGGCGTTGCGTGGCGTGTTGAAATTATTCACAGAAAATCCATCAATAATTCTCCAGCTAAGGCGACAGGCACGGTTGTCAGGGCGGCGGCAGCGGCGACGGCGGCGGAGAGCTGTCGAGTTGCGTCCCTCAGGAGAGCTCTTTGTCACCCCTTCTGCTTGTTGTTTGTATGTGTGTTGGTGTGTCTCTGTTTGTGCGTGGAGGCGGGTGGATGGAATAGCTTTAGTGCATATGTGTGTGTGTGTGTGTGTGTGTGTGTGTGTGTGTGTGTGTGTGTGTGTGTGTTACTGTGTTTGTGTTTCAGGGCCTGTTTGTTTTTGTTTTGGGGGTGGAGAGAGTCTTTGTTGTTGGTGTGTGTGTGTGTGTGTGTGTGTGTGTGTGTGTGTGTGTGTGTGTGTGTGTGTGTGTGTGTGTGTGTGTGTGTGTGTGTGTGTGTGTGTGTGTGTGTGTGTGTGTGTGTGTGTGTGTGTGTGTGTGTGTGTTACTGTGTTTGTGTTTCAGGGCATGTTTGTTATTGTTTTGGGGGTGGAGAGAGTCTTTGTTGTGTGTGTGTGTGTGTGTGTGTGTGTGTGTGTGTGTGTGTGTGTGTGTGTGTGTGTGTGTGTGTGTGTGTGTGTGTGTGTGTGTGTGTGTGTGTGAGTGTGTGTGTGTGTGTGTGTGTGTGTGTGTGTGTGTGTGTGTGTGTGTGTGTGTGTGTGTGTGTGTGTGTGTGTGTGTGTGTGTGAGTGTAGGGGGAGTGAGGGGAATGGTGGCATTGTTTGTGTTTGTGTGTTTTTAATTGTGGTGATCTCTCTGTGTTAGTCTGGTGTTTGTTTGTCTATATTTGCTTGTTTGGTTTTGTTTGTATCTCTGTTGTTATGTGATGTGTTCTGCTGTGTTGCGTTGTGTCTCAGTGCCTGGCTGTTTGTCATTTCATTTCTTTATGTTTGTTATGTGTTGTGTTGTGTTGTGATATTGTGTTGCCTTCTCACTGTGTTTGAGTTTCATGTTTTTCCACGTAAAAACTCTTCTCTCAAATAAACTAACAAACCATCAACTGCACAAATTAACACCCCCTCCACACACACACACACACACACACACACACACACACACACACACACATGACCTTTTAGGGACAGACAGACAGAGACAGAGAGACGAGGCATTTGACTGGTAAACGACCCTTACCTGGCGAGACTAATTACTGGCAATTACCTGGACGGCTTGATAGAGTGTTACCTTTAAGAGTTTTATTTCTGTCTGCATGATCAGTTTTGTCCTTTGTTTGGAAAGTGAAAGTGTTTAATTTTGTTCGTGCTTAATGATAATGTAAAATGATAAAAAGTTCGAGATTTTTCATTTTCATCCACATTTTCTCCTCCTTTTCCTCCTCTTCCTCCTTTTCCATCTTTTAATTTATTTTCTTCAATCCTATTCTACATAATCCTCTTCCTATCGCCGCGAAATTTCTTGGAGAATGTAATAAGATAAAGCGCACACACACACACACACACACACACACACACACACACACACACACACACACACAAATACTCTCTCTCTCTCTCTCCACGCGTCCCCAAACTTCAACTTACCCGCAGAATCAAAGTGAAAAGAAGGAAAAAAAGAAAACTGTCTAAGGCAGAGATGTATGACTCCATTTATATACAGAAGAGCATCAGAGGAGGAGGAGGAGGAGGAGGAGGAGGAGGGAAGGAAGATAGGAGGAAGGTGGATGACGTATCGGAAAGTTGATGAAGGTACGAAGATGAGAGAGAGAGAGAGAGAGAGAGAGAGAGAGAGAGAGAGAGAGAGAGAGAGAGAGAGAGAGAGAGAGAGAGAGAGAGAGAGAGAGAGAGAGAGAGAGAGAGAGAGAGAGAGAGAGAGAGAGAGAGAGAGAGAGAGAGAGAGAGAGAGAGAGAGAGAGAGAGAGAGAGAGAGAGAGAGAGAGAGAGAGAGAGAGAGACGCAAATGGGAATATAAAACGGATGAAGGATACGACACAAGAGAAAGTGGAGGGTGTTGAAAATATGCTGGGAAGACTAGTGTAAAAATATTGAAAAGGGTGAATGTTCTCTCTATCAACGGAAATAAATATAAAGTGAAATCCAGGATGAAATACAGCCTTGAACTGAAAGCGAAGGAAACTAGAAAAATTGATGAACCTTTTAAAGAAACTGTGAGTATATTTGTGTGTTTACTTTGGATCTAATAATTAGGCTGATTTTCTTAGACGTTTCCGCCTTTAACATCAACTATCCAACTCCAAAGGGCGAAAAGGAGATCAGTCGGGTTCTAATGAGACTTTGCTAGGTTCATGGTACAGAGGCAGGGTCAAACTACCACCAGGGTCATTAAACAGCTCCTAGAAATGCCCAATGCTTGTAAAATATGTGAGACTGGCGCCGAAATGTTTATGAATACGGCCCGAAGACTCTTGCAGGTAAATATAATGTAAGAGGGCAAGACTCACCTCTCAAAGGGATAATTTATACCTGCTGTGACTACCTGGGCAGGTGGTAGTCGAGAGGGGCAGCGAAGAGGAAAATTAAGAAAGAAAAGAGACACGGAAGGAAAAAAGGAAAGTGAAGAGAAAAAGAGATTGAAGAAGAAATTAGATGGAGATAGGAAGGAAGAAGAAAAGAAGGTGAGAAAGGGAATGGAAAGGAAATGGAGCGCGACAGAAAATGAAGATGTGAGGGAAAGAGAGTAAATTGAATGATGAGAGAGAGAGAGAGAGAGAGAGAGAGAGAGAGAGAGAGAGAGAGAGAGAGAGAGAGAGAGAGAGAGAGAGAGAGAGAGAGATAGAGAGAGAGAGACAGAGAGAGAGAGAGAGAGAGAGAGAGAGAGAGAGAGAGAGAGAGAGAGAGAGAGAGAGAGAGAGAGAGAGAGAGAGAGAGAGAGAGAGAGAGAGAGAGAGAGAGAGAGAGAGAGAGAGAGAGAGAGAGATTTACATAGAAAATCAGACCACAGATCCCCATGGTCCAGACTTGGTGGTCTGTCCTTAAACCATTAATCAGAAGACCAAAACGTTGCATTTCAGTTGAAGGAAGTGACGGTCGAGCTTATTTTGAAGGAGTCAATCGTGTTACACTGGACCACTGATGGAAGCTTATTCCATTCGCACTACAACGTTGGTGAAGAAAAATTTGGTGCAATCTGAATTTACTTGTCTACATCTGAGTTTAACGCCATTGTTCCTCGTGCGCAGACTGTCATCGATCATAAACAATGTTGATCTGTCTACATACGTGAAACCATTAAGTATTTTAAAACATTCGATCAATTTTCTCGGAGGCGACGTTTCAAGAGAGAACATGTTAAGGATAGAAAGCCTTTCTTCGTAGGATTTGTTGCGCAAGGATCATTTACGTAGCCCGACGCTGAACACCTTCTAATTTAGCAATATCCTTTGAATGGTGGGGAGACCAAAACTGTACCTCATATTCCTAGTGGGGTCTTTCTAAACTGTTGTAGAGCGGGAGTATTACATCTTTATTCTTGAATTCAAAGTTTCTTTTAATGAAGCCCAACATTCTGTTCGCTTTATTTGCTGCATCGATGCATTGCTGTGAGAATTTGAGGTTTGACGCGATTTTGACGCATTGAACGCTTTTGAGTTTAAAGCCGCGCATTTCGTAATCGAACTTCTTATTCCTCGTTCCAACTTGAAGGACCTGGCACTTGTCTACGTTAAAGGGCATCTCCCATCTATCCGACCAAGCTGAAATTTTGCATCCTCTTGAGGCTTTGCCTCTTCGTCAGTCAGAACCGAGTTACCAATCTTTGTGTCGTCTGCAAATTTACTAATGCGGTTATTGAGTCCAACATCCATGTCGTTGATGTAAATAATGAAGAGCACTGGGCCAAGAACCGAGCCCTGAGGGACGCCACTAGTGACAGGCGCCCACTCTGAGTTAAATCCGTCAATCACTATTCTTTGTTGTCGGTTGCTCAACCAATTCGCGATCCATTGGTTTACTTGACCGTCAATACCTATTTGCTTTAATTTGTAAAGTAATTTATGATGCGGGACTTTATCAAACGCTTTCTGGAAATCAAGATAGACTACGTCCAGTGATTTGGTTACGTCATAAACAGTGAAGAGGTCGTTATAAAAGGTTAATAGGTTTGATAGGCAGGATCTTTTGTTTCGGAAGCCATGTTGTGAGTCCCCAATTAATGAGTGGCTTTCAAGAGAGAGAGAGAGAGAGAGAGAGAGAGAGAGAGAGAGAGAGAGAGAGAGAGAGAGAGAGAGAGAGAGAGAGAGAGAGAGAGAGAGAGAGAGAGAGAGAGAGAGAGAGAGAGAGAGAGAGAGAGAGATAGAGAGAGAGAGAGAGAGAGAGAGAGAGAGAGAGAGAGAGAGAGAGAGAGAGAGAGAGAGAGAGAGAGAGAGAGAGAGAGAGAGAGAGAGAGAGAGAGAGAGAGAGAGAGAGAGAGAGAGAGAGAGAGAGAGAGAGAGAGAGAGAGAGAGAGAGAGAGAGAGAGAGAGAGAGAGAGAGAGAGAGAGAGAGAGAGAGACGGAAAAAAATATGAGAGAGGGGATTAGGCAAGATGGGAGAGATGAAGGGAAAAGGATGGAAGGATGGAAGGAGGGAAGAGAAGAAAAGAATAAAAGGAAGAAAGAGCACCCGTTGAAAGAGCTCAGAAATCTATCATGAAAGCGTCAATATCAATCAAAAGGTACAGGAAATTTCCGTAAATCCGTTTTTTCCTCTTGCTCTGTCCTTCTATAATAACCACTCTTTACTTTTTTGATACTTCCTCAATACTCCTTAACAATAGTATAGATGTTGGACTTAAGGGAAATACTAAAATCCTCTCACTGATCAGTTTTTCATGAACATTTTTGCAGTGAAAGAAAGAAAAAGAGACAGAAAAGAATCACACAAAGCGAGAAATAAGTTAAAGTCAGGAAAAATAATTGAAAAAAATGAACACAACGAAAATTTTAAGTTGAAGTCAGAAAAAAATCAGAGGAAAAAAAAAGAAACGAAAAATAAGTTGAAATCAGAAAAAAATAACAGAAAATGAACAGAACGAGAAATAAGTTGAAATAAAAAAATGAAAGAAAAAATAAACGAAAAATAAGTTGAAATCAGAAAAAAATACCCCCCAAAAAACATAGGGAGAAATAAGTTAAAATTAGAATAAAATCACAGAAAAAATTGACAAAACGAAAACTAAGTTGAATTCAGAAAAAAAATTACAGAAGAAATAAACGACAAGTTGAAATCAGAAAAAAATGAAAAAAAGACAAATAAGCTGAAATCAGAGAAATATAAAAAAGAAATATAAGCTGAAAGGAAAACATAATAGAAAAATAGAAAATAAGCTGAAATCAGAAAAAAATAACAGAAAAAATGAACAAAACGATAAATAAGTTGAAATCATAAAAAAAAAGAAAAATAAGCTTAAATCTGAAAAAAATAACAAAAAAAGCTGAATAAAAAAATAACAGAAAAGAAGGAACAAAACGAAAAATAAGTTGAGATCAGAAAAAAATGCCGTCTATCTCTTCTCAATATGCCGTGTCTTCACAGTATCGGTATTTCTTCCATTCTTTTTACTTTTCTCTTTTCCTCCAAGTGTTCGCATAAATATTTCCTCTGCTATTGCTATGATTTCCTTAAGACTCACCATAAAACACGTGACCTGATATAAAAGGAGAAGGCATTATTTATTTATCTTACTCTCTCTCTTTTTCTTCTTTTTTTATTCTTCTTTTTCTCTCTTTCGATATAGTTTTTCTTATGCATTCTGTCTTTCCATTTTGTTGATTTTTTTACGATCTCTTTCTATCCATTTTTTCATTTTTGTTTCTGTTTTCTTCTTTCTTAGCTTATCTTTCTCTTTCATTATTTATTTTCGATTTGTTTCTCTCTCCTTCGCTCTCCTACTTTATTCCTCATTTCTTTCTTTCTCCTTCACTTTTTCGTGTTTCCTCCACTCTCTGTCTTTATTTATCTCTGTTTCAGCTGTCTCTCTTCTTTTTCTTCTCCTTTCTCTCTTTCATTAATAATTTCATTTTTATTTCGAGTTTACTTTTTTATTTATTTCACTGTTATTTTCTCTATCATTCTCTCTTGCATTATCTTCTTTCTATTCTTTCTGTCGTGGAGGGAAAATGCCAAGGATATGACTAAAACAAAGTGAGCCAGACGAAGACGAAAAGTGAAATGACACCCGGAATAAAATGAAATAGTAAATGAAAATAAAATAAAAATAGAAAAAAAAATAAAGGAAGAGATTGGGGAGATGGATGAAGAGGGAGAGCGAAGATTGATAGACGGAGGACGGGAAGAACATAGAAGGAGGAGAAGGATGGAGGAGAAGAGGGATGGAAAAAGAATGAAGAATGGAGGAAAAATTTATGAGGTGATGTCTGTGATCTCTCTCTCTCTCTCTGTGTGTGTGTGTGTGTGTGTGTGTGTGTGTGTGTGTGTGTGTGTGTGTGTGTGTGTGTGTGTGTGTGTGTGTGTGTGTGTGTGTGTGTGTGTGTGTGTGTGTGTGTGTGTGTAATGAATATAATAATAATAATAATAATAATAATAATAATAATAATAATAATAATAATAATAATAATAATAATAATAATAATAATAATAATAATAATAATAATAATAAAAATAATAATAATAATAATAATAATAATAATAACAATAATAACAATAAGATGGATAATAATAAAAATAATAATAATAATAATAATAATAATAATAATAATAATAATAATAATAATAATAATAATAATAATAATAATAATAGTAATCAGTAGATGAAAATGGTTAATTGATCTTTGCACTCGTTAGGCTCAAAATCAAAGTACTAGAATTTGAAACAAGCAAACCTAAAGACAAAGAAACAAAATCAACGAATGGGGAGGAGGAGGAGGAGGAGGAGGAGGAGGAGGAGGAGTGGAGAGAGTGGCAGGAGTGGCTAACTTATCTGGGAGGGGAAAGAAGGGGAGATACATAGTGTGAGTGTGTGTGTGTGTGTGTGTGTGTGTGTGTGTGTGTGTGTGTTAACTTGGATCTTTTGCGCATTGGACAGTGGGAGTGTTGGTGCTGGTGGTGGCGGTGGTGATGAGCTGATGGTGGTGATTGTGATGGTGATGGTAAAGATATATGATTGTATGTACTGGTGATGGTAATGGTGATGAATATTATGTGATGGTTATGTGACAGTGATGATATTGGTAATGATGATGTTTATAGTGATAGCATTAGTGATGATAGTTAAATTAAGACGATGGTAACTGTAGTGGTGGTGGTGGTGGTGGTCGTGGTGATAGAAATGTGCAAAATTATACAAAATTCCTCTCATATTCTTCCGAGGACAAGCGGCCATTAGTTACGATGAATTATTTTGCAGGTCATCCGAAAACCATGAGGACAAAGACGAGGGAAAAGAAAATAAGATGCGTAAGAGAGAGCAAAAAAAGACAAGAAAATGAGTGCAAGCTAATTAAAGTCAAATATTCACGCCCAAACAACTTATTAATAAGATTGACAAAAAAATTGAAGGTAACAAAAGATTAAATTCTGTAAACTATTAAAAGAAATGAGTAAGACAAGACAACCCAAAAAGTTAAACACACCCAGAAGAGATTTATGAAAGACTGCCAAAAAAGTAAAGAGCACATTGAAAGTATAAAATTAAACTAAGATATATAAAGAGAAAAGAATGAACATAGGACAAAATTGAACAAGATGCAGTAAGGAACAGACAAACAGGCCCCAAGGACAGAGAGAGAGAGAGAGAGAGAGAGAGAGAGAGAGAGAGAGAGAGAGAGAGAGAGAGAGAGAGAGAGAGAGAGAGAGAGAGAGAGAGAGAGAGAGAGAGAGAGAGAGATAGAGAGAGAGAGAGAGAGAGAGAGAGAGAGAGAGAGAGAGAGAGAGAGAGAGAGAGAGAGAGAGACAGAGAGAGAGAGAGAGAGAGAGAGAGAGAGAGAGAGAGAGAGAGAGAGAGAGAGAGAGAGAGAGAGTTGCTATGGTTCCTCGTGCTTATGATTAGCTGTTGGCCAGAGAGGAAGGGAGGAAGAAGAGGGTCGAGAGAGGAAGCAGGCAAGAAGACGAAGAAGGAAGGGAAGAAGAGAGGAGAAGGAAGGAACAAGGAATAATGGAAGATGGGATAAGAGAGGCGATATGCGAGGAAGGGTAAGGGGAGCGAAATGAGTTACCGGAAAGAGAGAGAGAGAGAGAGAGAGAGAGAGAGAGAGAGAGAGAGAGAGAGAGAGAGAGAGAGAGAGAGAGAGAGAGAGAGAGAGAGAGAGAGAGAGAGAGAGAGAGAGAGAGAGAGAGAGAGAGAGAGAGAGAGAGAGAGAGAGAGAGAGAGAGAGAGAGAGAGAGAGAGAGAGAGAGAGAGAGAGAGAGAGAGTGTTCAAACAGAGACAAAGGCACAAGTGGGAATAGAAAATGATGACAGATCCGGCAGGTGAGAAAAATGCAGGTGTTAAAAATATGTGTTGGAAAGACTTGTATAAATATTGAAACGTGTGAATATAAACCCTCGACGCAAAACGGTATAAATTGAGTGTATATATAAAAACACAGTAAATATATAATTGTAATGTCGCATCCTACCGGAGCCATCAGTAATAATTAACGAAACCGCGATGAAAATTGACGAAAAAAACACACGAAAATTTAGCAAAAAAATGTGGGTGATTGTTATTTTTAAGGTAATGGCAAACAGTAATGGAAAAAGGAATGTTCATGTGCGTTTATTAACATTGAATTTCGTCTTCCCTTCTATCTTCCTCTCTCCTTCTTCCTCCTCCTTCCCCCATTCCCCTCACTTCATTATCGCTTTCGTCCTCACCTCCTTCTTCACCCTCTTCTTCCTTCTTTCACCGCCTTCTACCCCTTACGCTCCTCCCCTCTTCTTCTGCTCTCTCTTCGTCCGTCCCCTCTTCTCTCCCCTCGCATCAATGTCCCTTCACCTGTAATCTGCCTTCCCTCACCTTCCTCCCCTCACACACACACACACACACACACACACACACACACACACATACACACACACGATGGAAAGTCCTGCATGTGATCAGACCATGAGTCTCTCTCTCTGTTACGGCCACGACCACTTATAATTATCTGAGAGAGAGAGAGAGAGAGAGAGAGAGAGAGAGAGAGAGAGAGAGAGAGAGAGAGAGAGAGAGAGAGAGAGAGAGAGAGAGAGAGAGAGAGAGAGAGAGAGAGAGAGAGAGAGAGAGAGAGAGAGAGAGAGAGAGAGAGAGAGAGAGAGAGAGAGAGAGAGAGAGAGATAGAGAGAGAGAGAGAGAGAGAGAGAGAGAGAGAGAGAGAGAGAGAGAGAGAGAGAGAAGGGTCGACAGGGGAGTATAAAGATGATGGAAGATAGGACAGGGAAGGAGGTAAGAGAATATAACAGTGATGAAAGAGAGAGAGAGAGAGAGAGAGAGAGAGAGAGAGAGAGAGAGAGAGAGAGAGAGAGAGAGAGAGAGAGAGAGAGAGAGAGAGAGAGAGAGAGAGACCTGTAATCATAACTGACTCTCTCTCTCTCTTCTCTCTCTCTCTCTCTCTCCTTCTACCTAATACCAACTTGGACTTCAACTTTCCCTCCTACTGAATGTGGTTGTTTACTGAAGTTTCTTGAGAAGTTGGCCGATGCTGGATGAGCCGGTAAAGGTGCTGTTGTTATTGTTTTGTAGTTGTTATTGTTTTCTCGGTGGTGGTGGTGGTGGTGGTAGTGGAGGTGGGGGGGGGAGAGCACGGGGGGGGGGGGTGGAATACCGTTTTCATTATGTCTTTGTGCGGTAACTATTGCATTATTATTGTTCTGTTTTGAAAGCGAAAGATTTGAGAGAGAGTGAGTATCGAAAAAGGTCTGTTGTAGGTTGTAAATTATGGAATGTATGTATGTATGTATGTATGTATGTATGTAAGAAATGCATGTGTGTGTATGTATGTATGTATGTAGGTTACCATCGATCAAGATTTAGTTGGCTGCACAAACGGGTCTCTCTATCTACCTTTCTATCAGTCACTCAGTAATTTATCAACATAGCAATCTACTTACAACTAACTTATTTCCTTACCTACTTCCTGTCCCCCTAACAACCTTTCTATCTATCTATATCTACCCACCTTTCTACAGTCTTCTATCTATCGGTCCGTTTCCTATTTTCTTATTTACCTATCTACTCATTCATCTACTTAAATAACAACCTATCTATCATTTCAGCAACATACATCAACCATTCAATATCTTCTCTATCTATCTACTCATCTATCTACCTAAATTCCAAACTATCTATTCGTCAGCTACATCCATCAACTTAACTCATCCATCCATTCGTTTATCAGTCTATCTACATCTTTCTATTTATACATTATCAATCCACCGATCTAAGTCTCTATACAAACGTCCCTGCACCCATGTATCAATCTGTCAGTCCATCCATCCGTTTATCAGTCTATCTATCCATATCTTTCTATTTATACATTATCAATCCACCGATCTAAGTCTCTATACAAACGTCCCTGCATCCGTGTATTAATCTCCCAGTCCATCCATTCATTCATATCTCTCTATCAATATCGCAGAGATCGAACACCAGCTGTGAAGGACGCCAGCGCTGGGTCCCTTCGCCGCCCCTCCCTCTCTCGCCAGATGATGCACTCTTCCGATCGTCTGCTTCGTCTTCTTTTGTCGTGAGGCGGATGTTTTTCCGTCTCCCGCCGCGCCCGTCTGATGCCAAACTTGCTGGTACGCGTTCGCCTCCTCCTCCTTCTCCTCCTGGCTCCTTCTCCTCACCTTCTCCTCCTCCTCCTGGTTCCTTCTTCTCCTCCTCCTCCTCCTCTTCCTCCTCTTGGTGTCTGTGTCAGTTATATTCTTTTCTTCCTCTCTTTCTTCAGCTTCATCTCCTCCTACTGCTCCTTTTGCCGTCTGTCGCTTTCTCCTCCGCCTCCTCCTCCTCCTCCTCTTCTTCATCCCCCTTCTCATTGTGCTGGTTTCGATGTATGTCTGTGTTTGTGTCTGTCTTCTATTTCGTCTTCTTCTTTAACGAACATCTCCTCCTCCTCCTCCTCCTCCTCCTCCTCCTCCTCCTCCTTCTTCAATTTCAGTTTATTGTCAGGTTTCTCTTTTTTTATTTCTTTGTTGTATCTTTGTGACACTGCTGAGTCCTGGTGCATTTCTCTTCCTCCTCCTTCTTTTCCTCCTCCTCCTCCTACGTTTCCTCCTCCTCCTTCATCTCACTGGCAAGTTTATCTCTCCGTCGTCGTAGTATATTTGCTGTTTTTCCTCCACCTTCTCCAGTGCAGTTTAGTACCTTCATCTCCCTTTCCTCCTCCTCCTCCTCCTCCTCCTCCTCCTTCATCTTATCGCCAACTCTCTATTCCTTTCTTCGTGGGATATACATTTCTAGTGTAACAGATGCCCCTCCTCAAAACTGCATCGCGTGTCTCTCCGTTCCTGACAAAATCAACTTTCGTCTCAAATTTTCAGTAAACAACAGACAGGAAAGACATCTGCCATCACCCCGCCGCTTGAGTCCGTTTCCGTCTTTCAGTTTCTATCTTTCTGTTGTCCTCATGGTCGGTGTCGGCAAAGAGCTGCTGGAGGCTCGGTAGTAGAGGAGAACGGTCTTCGAAGCTTGCGAGGAAGAGGTGAGACAGGAAGACGGGCGGGTGAGGGAATGGGAGAGGAAGAGAGAAAGAAAGGTAGAGAGGAAATGAGGATGCTACAGAGAGGTAAAGGTTTGGAAGGGTACGTAACGAGCGGACTAGCGGGCGAGAGAAAGGGTCAGAGAAAGGGAAGGAAGGAAAAGAGTCGCTAAAATGTAAGAGAAGAATTTGAACGGTAGGGAAACGGATAATGGGCGGCGGGGGGGGGGGGCGAGAATGTGGGTGAGGGAAAGATAAAAAGAAGGAAAAGGAGGAGTTAGGAAAGTTATAAAAGAAGAAAATTTGACAGCTAGGGAAAAGGATAATGGGAGGAGGGGGGGGGCGAGAATGTGGGTGAGGGAAAGATAAAAAGAAGGAAAAGGAGGAGGTAGGAAAGTTATAGAAGAAGAAAATTTGACAGGTAGGGAGAAGGATAATGGAGGGGGGGGGAGAATGTGGGTGAGGGAGAGAGAAAAAGAAGGAAAAGGAGGAGGTAGGAAAGTTATAGAAGAAGAAAATTTGACAGGTAGGGAGAAGGATAATGGAGGGGGGGGGAGAATGTGGGTGAGGGAGAGAGAAAAAGAAGGAAAAGGAGGAGGTAGGAAAGTTATAGAAGAAGAAAATTTGAAAGGTAAGGAGATGGATAATGGAGGGGGGGGGGAATGTGGGTGAGGGAGAGAGAAAAAGAAGGAAAAGGAGGAGGTAGGAAAGTTATAGAAGAAGAAAATTTGAAAGGTAAGGGAAGGATGTGGGTGAGGGAGAGAGAAAAAGAAGGAAAAGGAGGGGGTAGGAAAGTTATAAAAGAAGAAAATTTGAAAGGTAAGGAAAATGATAGCAGGGGAGAACGTGGGCGATGGCAAAGGTGAGAAAAGATGGTAAAGGGGGAGGCAAGAAAATTATATAAGGGGAGAACTTGAAAGATAGGAAGAATAGGAAATCGCTTAAGTTTGTGCCTATGTGTGCTGATGTGGAAGAGTGTTGAAGGTGAAGGGAGGGAGGAAGGGGAGGTGAAAAGAAAGGATGTGGAATAGTATAGCGAAGGGAAGGTTAGGAAAAGGAAGGGAGGGAGGAAGAAAGGGATGTGAAAAAGTGAAGGTGTAGGGAAGAGAAGGGATGTGGAATAGCGGTGAGGGTATTGTTAGGAAAAGGAAGGGAGGGAGGAAAGAAGATGTGTGGAATGGGGGGAAAGATATAAGGAAGGGAAGGAAGGAAACGGATGTGGGATAGCGGAGAAGGTAGAGGGAAAAAGGAAGGGAAAGAAGGGAAGGGATGTGAAGTAGTGAAGGTATAAGAAGAGAGAGAGGAGGGAAAAGAGGTGAAATAGTGAAGGTAGGGTGAGGGGAAGGAAAGAAAAGGAAGAAGGAAGGGGTGTGGATAGTATTGGTGAAGATATAGGGAGAAGGAAGGAAGGGAGGGAGGGAAGGAAGGGCAAAGAATCAGAGGAAAGAGAAGAAAGAAGGAAGGGGTGGATAGTATTGGTGATGGTATAGGGAGAAGAAGGAAGGGAAGGAGGGAAGGAAGGGCAAAGAGTCGAAGGAAGGGGTATGGAAAGTATTGTTAAAGGTATAATGAGAAGAAGGTAGGAAGGGAAGGAGGGAAGGAAGGGCAAAGAGTTGAAGGAAGGGGTATGGAAAGTATTGTTAAATGTATAATGAGAAGAAGGAAGGAAGGGAGGGAAGGAAGGGCAAAGAGTTGAAGGAAGGGGTATGGAAAGTATTGTTAAAGGTATAATGAGAAGAAGGAAGGAAGGGAAGGAAGGAAAGGCAAACAGTCTAACTTCCATCATTTCTAACCTGTCACTGCCCACCGTCGCCGCCACTCCCCAGCAAGCGGTTCTTTATGTAGTCGCGTTGGAAGTTATTGTTTCTCGCGAGTGGGTACACTGTCTCAATGCGTCCCCGCCTCGTTCTGTCTTCTTCTCTTTACTCTCTTCTCTTCTTCGTCTCTTTCTTTGCTCCTTTTTCTCTTCTTTTCTTAACCTTTTTCTCTTCCGTGTTCCGATGTTTCTTCTCTTTCCAGTTCTCCTATTTAACTCCTTTTCTCCCGCGTTTCTTTCTTCTCTCCTTTTTTGTTCTCCTCTTTACCTCCTCGTCCGTGTTTCTTTCGTTCCTCTTTTTCTGTTTTCTTCTTTACCTCCTTCCCTTCCACGTCCAGTTCTTCGCTCCTTTTCTGTCCTTCTCTTTAGTCTCTTCTCTTCTGCGTTTCGTTCTTCTCTGCTTCTCAGTTCTCCTCTCTCTCATTCTCTTCAGCGCCTCGTCCTTCGTTCCTTTTCTGTTCTTCTCTTTAGTCTCTTCTCTTCTGCGCCTCGTGTTTCGCTCGTTATCTCTTCTTCTCTTCTGCGTCTCATTCTTCTCTTCTTTTCTGTTCTTCTCTTCACCCTCTTCTTTTCCGCGTCTCGTTCTTCTCTTCTTTTCTGTTCTTCTCTTCACCTTCTTCTCTTTCGCGTCTCGTTCTTCGGTCCTTATCTGTTCTTCTCTTCACCTTCTTCTCTTCCGCGTCTCGTTCTTCTCTTCTTTCCTGTTCTTCTCTTCCGCGTCTCGTTCTTCTCTTCTTTTCTGTTCTTCTCTTCACCTTCTTCTCTTCAGGGTCTCGTTCTTCTCTTCTTTTCTGTTCTTCTCTTCACCTTCTTCTCTTTCGCGTCTCGTTCTTCTCTTCTTTCATGTTCTTCTCTTCTTTTCTGTTCTTCTCTTCACCTTCTTCTCTTCAGTGTCTCGTTCTTCTCTTCTTTTCTGTTCTTCTCTTCCGGGTCTCGTTCTTCTCTTCTTTTCTGTTTTTCTCTTCCTCGTCTCGTTCTTCTCTTCTTTTCTGTTCTTCTCTTCACCCTCTTCTTTTCCGCGTCTCGTTCTTCCCTCTTTACTGTGCTTTCTTTATCTTCTCCTTCTTGTTTTCCTGCGTTTTCATTTTCGTTTGATCGTCTTCTTTTCGTATTTCGTTTTCTTCTCCTACTTCTTCACCTCCTCTATAACGAACGGCACATACATAAAAAAAAGAATAAAGAAAAACATTTAAGTTCTTGTTGTCCAAGTCTTGAGTTTCTCCTTTTTCTTTTTCTTTTTCCTCCAGGGGCTGAGGGTCTAAGTAGCAGCCCTACACTGACCAGCAAACGCCTGTCAGTCCTCAGAGCAGTCATAAAACATAAACTAAAGAATCAAGTGGTGGTGAAGGGGGATAATGGTGGCGAGGCTAGAGATGGTGTTGAGTGGAATGGCGGCAGTGGTGGTGGTGGTGGTGGTGGAGAATGACAAATGCCGCTTGTGAAAACAGAGAACACACACACACACACACACACACACACACACACACACACGCAATATACATATATGCAAAATGAGAGACAAGAAAAATGTATATAAAAAAACGGGAGAGAGAGAGAGAGAGAGAGAGAGAGAGAGAGAGAGAGAGAGAGAGAGAGAGAGAGAGAGAGAGAGAGAGAGAGAGAGAGAGAGAGAGAGAGAGAGAGAGAGAGAGAGAGAGAGAAAAACTAGTGACAGAGTGAGCAAGAGTGTGACAAAAAGTGAGTCGTGAGCTCAGTAATTTCCTTGAGCCGAGAGCGAGTGAGAGAGAGAGATCAAAGTGTGGAAACATAAATATACAAGGGATTGTTAATTCACGAGAGTGCAGGATCAGCCTCTGACGGGAGCAGGAAAGAAAGGAAAAAATACTGTGTGTGTGTGTGTGTGTGTGTGTGTGTGTGTGTGTGTGTGTAATTCACCACGGACTGATCACAAGTTGAACTCGCTTTCGCCAGCAGGTACCCTCACGACGTGAGCAAGTGCTCATTAGTGTGTGTGTGTGTGTGTGTGTGTGTGTGTGTGTGTGTGTGTGTGTGTGTGTGTGTCTGTAATAATAATAATAATAATAATAATAATAATAATAATAATAATAATAATAATAATAATAATAATAATAATAATAATAATAATAATAATAATAATAATAATAATAATAATAATAATAATAATAATAATAATAATAATAATAATAATAATAATAATAATAATAATAATCGGTTTATTTCGGAAATTGCAGCCGTGAGGCTGAAAATGTACATATTAAAGTAACAAAGAGTAACTATAAAAATAAAGTACAATATGAAAGGGATGTGGGGGATTGGTAATTTACATTAAGGGAGCGAAAGTTGTGATGATGCTTGAGGGGTGAGGAGGTGGAGTGCGGTGTGGTAGAGCGATGGGGCGGGAAGGTGATCTGGAAGGCGAGTAGGTGTTAATCCGAGGTGATCCCCAGGTCAAAATGCTGGGTCAGGTAGCAGCAGCTGGCCTGAGAGCAGGTAGGTAGAGGCGGTATCGACGGTCAACCAGAAAGGGGCTTCTTAGCGGTGAAGTGCTAATCCATGCAGCTGGCGAGACAGATGTGAGGACTCATTGCTGTACGTGGGAACAAACTGCACAGCCTCGGTGATGAGCAGCCTGTACATTGCCCCCACCTGAGTGACGAAGCCTCCACTGCACTGCACCTGACCAGATTTAAACAGCAGGATGGGCAGGCTGGTGAGCCTGGGGAGACCTCGGGGCGATGGTAGGGGCTTGATATAAGGGTGCGTCCACACGGTCGAACAGTGTCCGTCGGACAAACACTGTTACCATATCATAAGGCGAACCAGGATGACGTCATAATCGTTGAAACGAGGGAAGTTGATATGGCAACAAACAGTGGTTCCAGATGAAGTTGTATACCACAGTTTCTACTCTGTTCACCAAGCAAAGACCGGCAGACAATGTTCGAAGCGGATGTCCGTAGGCAACACACAGGTATTTACGTCAGTGTTAGTGTGGACTTCGGTGACAGGTGGTTGGTGCCAGCGTCTAGTGCGGTATATCACCATGGTGCACAATAAAAAATAAAAATAAAAACCAAGAAAATTGCACTATGCAACATGTTCATCGTTTGCCTGGCAGTATCGTATGGTTCTTAGCCTCTGTCCCACTAGACAGTGTCCGAAGTTCCGATGCTACGAACATGGGCAGTGTCCGGTACACCTCTTGGTGCTCGCTTCTGAAGTCACCAGCGAGCTTTTCCGCTTTCCATTGTTAACTGGTAACAGTGTTTGTCCGACGAACATTGTTCGACCGTGTGGACGCACCCTAAGGCCGCAGCGGCGACACACTCGGCGATCTGTGTCCTCCCGGTATACCACACACGCACTCCACTCACTGTCTGACAGACTGTCAATATGATTTCACTTAATGTCACAAAAAAAATGGTCTTGCTATGTTATGTTTCTGGAAGTTGGTTTCTTGATGAAAGGGGAGAGGGGGATGGAGGAGAAGAGGAGAGGCCAACAGGCTGGCTCCGGGCTACTCCATTCGGGTGTGTGTGTGAGTGTGTGTGTGTGTGTGTGTGTGTGTGTGTGTACGATAGATAGATATAGACAGACAGAGAAAAAAACGAATAGACAGAAAGAGAAAGACTGGCAAAGAGGCAGAGAAATGTGAACTCAGTATCATTCTTTTTTTCATTCTCACCTTTCATCACCACTACCACCATAAGCCTCACCGCCACCACCAGCACCACCACCACCACCACCACCACGAGTAGCAACAATAATACCGCCACCACAACAAAACCAACTCCGCTACCACCGCCACTAACAACAACAAAAACAACACCTAAAACACCTCCCTTCCCAAACCATTCTCCTAGTCCGCTGATATTGTAAAGTCGAATCCTTGCATTGCCACAAGTTGCCTTTTAACTCAGTTTCTTTAAGTTTCCCCTGAGAGGACCCGTCAGGCCAGCGCTGGTTCCCCACTGTAAAAGCTGAAATGACGGTATCTTACTTGGCAAAACCTTTATAGAGGAGTTTTCTTAGGAGGAGGAAGAGGAGGAGGAGGAACAGTAGGAAGAGATGGAGGAGGAGCAGAAGGAGGAGGTGGAGGAGCAGGAGAACCAGAAGGAGGGTTAGTGAAGGGAGGACAAGGCGGCAAGGAATGGTGGGAAGAGTAAAAGGAATACAAGAAGGACGAAGAGGAGGAATAGGAGAAGGAGAAAGAGGAGAGGATGGAAACAGATGACATGAAGACGAGGAGGAATAGGAAGAGGAAAAGTTAGAGGACGCAAGGGAAAGGGAAGTGTGAGAGGAGGAGGAGGAGGAGGGAGAGGAAGAAGAGTAGTAGGAAGAGTATGAGAAAAAGGAGGAGGACGGGGAGGAGGAGAGGAACAGAATTTAACTTTCATTTCTCTCCATTCTCCGTTCGTTTTCTTCCTTTACTTCATTCTTTGCTCTTTTCTGTTTTCTCCCTCGTGTCCTTCAATATTATTTTATTTCCTCAGTTTGTCTTTTATATTTTCCGTGCATCTTCTCTTCCTCCATCCTAACATAATTTCCTCAGCCATTACTCATATGTTTTTGCCTATTTCTAAACATTTCTTTCCTCACTCATTCTTCATTTCTCTTTCCCTATCTTCTCTTCCTGCCTCTCTTCCTTCACTTCCTATTCCTCTTTCATCCTCTAAAAGTTTCTGCTTTAACTTAGGTTTTCTCTTTTATCTGCGTCCTCTGCGTCTTTCTTTCACTTCATTCCTTCGTCTAAAGCCTTTCTATCATATTTCTATCATATTTATCTTCTTTGCATCTGCCTTCCGCTCTCTCTCTCTCTCGGACATATTCCACTCAACACATAACTGTTTTTTTGTGTGGATTTTTACTTTTCTTATATTTTTCAATGAAATTTTTGTGCCCTTTTGCTGCAGCTTTTATAGTCTCTTTCATTTTTCTCTGCTGTGGGGCTTTTTTTTGTGAGGTGGGGCGCCATTTTCTTCTTTTTTTTCCTCTCTCTGTCTTTCGGTTTCACGGCCTTGTATTCCTTCCTTTGTTTTCCACACCATTATCCGGAGCAACGAATATACTTACATTGCGATCCACAAGTAAAAAAAAATAGGGTAAAATGTGTTCTCTCTCTCTCTCCATCTTTCTATACCTATCTCTGTCTCTAAAGTTTTTTCTATACTCCAATATACTTTACTGTGTCTGTCTGTTTGTCTTTGTATCTCTGACTCTTTTTATTTGTCTGTCTGTCTGTCTGTCTGTCTCTGTCTGTCTGTTCAACGATACCTTAATAAAAAAGCTCGCAAACTCTTTATATACACCAATCTGTCTATCTATCTGTTTAGCGATGATTTAACAGCAATGGACACGCATCTGATTTGTCCTCGACTACTATTACTCACACACACACACACACACACACACACACACGCACACACAGACAGACAGACCCCCTCCCCCCCACACACATAGACAGACCCCTCCCCCACACACACTCACCCCCCTCCCTCCCACACACGCGTACAAAAAACAATAAAGGACATTCACCAAAACAAACTAATTATGGCGCGGCGGATCAGGTACAAATTGGCTACTACCTGTTACGCTTTGCCTGCAGCTTTACGCAACTCTGCCCTAAATGAAAGCTGGAAATTTACAATGCAGTACCGGTGATGGATTGCTAATTACGATGACAGGGAAATAAAATGATAATGAGGGAAAGATTAAAGCTGAGGTGACGTTGAACACACTTTTGGGCTTATGTACGATGAGATAAAATGAATATAATGACTCGCCAGTGAAGGATAACGATGAGCATTTTTTAAGACGGGTTTCTATCTTGTTTTCCGTTTCTTTTTTTGTTGTTGTTGTTTTGAGTGATTTTTTCTTCGTTTCATGTTGTTTCTTCTTCGTTTTAAGCTCGGTTTCTTTTTCGTTTTAGTTTGAGTTTCTTTTTCGTTTTATGTTCAGTTTCTTCTTGGTTTTAAGATGGGTTTCTTCTTGTTGGTTAGATTGGGTTTTTTCTTGGGTTTGAGTTTCTTCTTGGTTTTAAGTTTGGTTTCTTCTTGGTTTTAAGATGGGTTTCTTCTTGTTGGTTAGATTGTTTTTTTTCTTGGGTTTGAGTTTCTTCTTGGTTTTAAGTTTGGTTTCTTCTTGGTTTTAAGTTTGGTTTCTTCTTCGTTTTGAGTTTCTTCTTGGTTTTAAGTCTGGTTTCTTCTTGGTTTTAAGTTTGGTTTCTTCTTAGTTTTGAGTTTCTTCTTGGTTTTAGGTTGGGTTTCTTCTTGGTTTTAGGTTGGGTTTCTTCTTGTTTTTAAGTTTGGTTTCTTCTTGGTTTTAAGTTTGGTTTCTTCTTGGTTTTAAGTTTGGTTTCTTCTTGGTTTTAAGTTTCTTCTTGGTTTTAGGTTGGGTTTCTTCTTGGTTTTAGGTTGGGTTTCTTCTTGGCTTTAAGTTTGGTTTCTTCTTCGTTTTGAGTTTCTTCTTGGTTTTAAGTTGGGTTTCTTCTTGGTTTTAGGTTGGGTTTCTTCTTGGTTTTAAGTTGGGTTTCTTCTTCGTTTTGAGTTCCTTGGTTTTAGGTTGGGTTTTTCTTGGTTTTGAGTTTCTTCTTTGGTTTAAGTTTGGTTTCTTTTTCGTTTTGAGTTTCTTCTTGGTTTTAGGTTGTTGTTTTTTCTTGGTTTTGAGTTTCTTCTTGGTTAAGTTTGGTTTCTTCTTCGTTTTGAGTTGGGTTTCTTCTTATTTAAGTTGGGTTTTCTTGGTTTTGGTTTCTTCTTATTGGTTTTAAGTTAGGTTTCTTCTTATTGGTTTTAAGTTGGGTTTCTTCTTATTGGTTTTAAATTGGATTGCTTCTTATTGGTTTTTAGTTAGGTTTCTTCTTATTGGTTTTAAGTTAGGTTTTTTCTTAAGTTAGGTTTCTTCTTATTGGTTTTAAGTTGGGTTTCTTCCTATTGGTTTTAAGTTAGGTTTCTTCTTAAGTTAGGTTTCTTCTTATTGGTTTTAAGTTGCGTTTCTTCTAGTTTGGTTTTAAGGTTTCTTCTTATTGGTTTTAAGTTGGGTTTCTTCTTATTGGTTTTAAGTTAGGTTTCTTCTTATTGGTTTTAAGTTGGGTTTCTTCTTATTGGTTTTAAGTTGGGTTTCTTCTTATTGGTTTTAAGTTAGGTTTCTTCTTATTGGTTTTAAGTTGGGTTTCTTCTTATTGGTCTTAAGTTAGGTTTCTTCTTATTGGTTTTAAGTTGTGTTTCTTCTTATTGGTTTTAAGTTGGGTTTCTTCTTGTTGGTTTTAAGTTAAGTTTCTTCTTAAGTTAGGTTTCTTCTTATTGGTTTTAAGTTGGGTTTCTTCTTATTGGTCTTAAGTTAGGTTTCTTCTTATTGGTTTTAAGTTGTGTTTCTTCTTATTGGTTTTAAGTTGGGTTTCTTCTTGTTGGTTTTAAGTTGGGTTTCTTCTTATTGGTTTTAAGTTGGGTTTCTTCATCGCTTTAAGTTGTGTTCCTTTTTCATTTTAAGTTGGGTTGCTTCTTCGTCCTAAGTTGGGTTTTTATTCCGTTTTAAGTTGGGGTTTCTTCTTCGTTTTGGGTTGGGATTCTATTTCTTCGTTTTAAGTTGAGTTTCTCCTTCGTTTTAAATTTGCGCTCTTGTTCAGCTTCGCTGAAGTTTCATTACCTCTAAACAGACTGTAAAAAATGCAGAGAACAGTAATATACATCGCTAGGTAGAGATACATCCACATTAATGGTAATGAAAGAACGTGAAAACATAATAGGATTTTCATGAACTGTGCATTATGATGAGTATCATGTAATGGACAATACTCACGTGTAATACTATACGTATTATTCATTATTCAGAGAGCAGAGTAAAATTACGTCGTCGTTCAAAGCTCGTGCATAAGACGATACACACAGATACAATGAATAACAATGTATTCTCGTGTGTTATTCTATATCGTCTCCGCGGTAGTATTCACTGTAAGTCGTTCCCCGAGGTCATATCACGCATAGTGTATTCATAGAAGGAGCAAAACCGGCTTATACAGCAACATGAAGAGCGGAAGTACCAGCTTGTGCTTGGAAAACACTGAACGCAGAAGGAAAAGCGAAAAATGACCGTGTGTGTGTGTGTGTGTGTGTGTGTGAGAGAGAGAGAGAGAGAGAGAGAGAGAGAGAGAGAGAGAGAGAGAGATTTACATAGATTTACATAGAAAATCAGACCACACAGACCCCATGGTCCAGACTTGGTGGTCTGTCCTTAAACCTAAGTGATTTTACATTAATCAGAAGACTCCAAAACGTTGCATTTCTAGTTGATATTAAGTTGAAGGAAGTGACGGTCGAGCTTATTTTGAAGGAGCAATCGTGTTACACTGGACCACTGATGATGGGAGGTTATTTCATTCTCGCACTACAACGCTGGTGAAGAGAGAGAGAGAGAGAGAGAGAGAGAGAGAGAGAGAGAGAGAGAGAGAGAGAGAGAGAGAGAGAGAGAGAGAGAGAGAGAGAGAGAGAGAGAGAGAGAGAGAGAGAGAGAGAGAGAGAGAGAGAGAGAGAGAGAGAGAGAGAGAGAGAGAGAGAGAGAGAGAGAGAGAGAGAGAGAGAGAGAGAGAGAGAGAGAGAGAGAGAGAGAGAGAGAGAGAGAGAGAGAGAGAGAGAGAGAGAGAGAGAGAGAGAGAGAGAGAGAGAGAGAGAGAGAGAGAGAGAGAGAGAGAGAGAGAGAGAGAGAGAGAGAGAGAGAGAGAGAGAGAGAGAGAGAGAGAGAGAGAGAGAGAGAGAGAGAGAGAGAGAGAGAGAGAGAGAGAGAGAGAGAGAGAGAGAGAGAGAGAGAGAGAGAGAGAGAGAGAGAGAGAGAGAGAGAGAGAGAGAGAGAGAGAGAGAGAGAGAGAGAGAGAGAGAGTGTCTTTCTCAACAATAATCTGAGGCTGAAAACAAAGGCTGCAGTGTATCAGGCAGTGTGCATATCGACGCTCCTATATGCCTCAGAAACTTGGACACCGTATAGACGCCATTTTCAGCTGCTAGAGAACTTCCACACGAAATGCTTAAAGCGCATCTTAGCAGTATCTTGGGAAGACAGAATCACCCACGAGGAACTGTACTGTCGTCTCAATACAGTGAGCGTCGAGACCCAGCTAGCTAAGCGCCACCTCCGCTGGCTAGGGCATATCATCAGGATGCAGGACGACCGTCTCCCAAAACAAATGTTATATGGCAAGCTGTCACAAAGAAATCATTCAGTTGGAGGACAGAAGAAGAGGTTCAAAGATCATTAAAAAAATCTCCCCAGATGTATGAACATACAGCCTGCAACACTGGAACAATTAGCTTCAGACCGATCCATCTGGAAATCAGCATGCCACAAAGGAACAGAAGTAATTGAGGCTTCATTAAACCTAAAGAGAGCAACCAAGCGAGCCCGCCGGCATCATAGGGCTCAAGGACTCATCCCTCCCAATGAACTACACCCCTGTCATCTGTGCAACAAGATCTGTGCTTCCCGGATTGGACTTCACAGCCATCTGAGGTGGCACCAGAGGACAGAGCAGTGACATACATCATTCATCTCATTTTATGGAGCAACGTCGTCATCGGCAACGATGGACTGCCATAAGCAAGTGTGTGTGTGTGTGTGTGTGTGTGTGTGTGTGTGTGTGTGTGTGTGTGTGTGTGTGTAATAATAATAATAATAATAATAATAATAATAATAATAATAATAATAATAATAATAATAATAATAATAATAATAATAATAATAATAATAATAATGATAATAATAAACGGTTTATTAAGTGATAGCAGCTGTAAAGCTGAAAATATTCACGCTAAAAATACACTTTTTAAATATAATAGAAAAAAAAGGGAAAATGTACAATATGAAAGGGATATGGGGGTCTGGGGTGGTGGGGGGGAGGTGAGGTGGTGTGTGTGCGTGTGTGTGTGTGTGTGTGTGTAGCTGCGTTCACAAAGTGTGCGTGCGCGATCAAACACACGGAAGAGAAAAATATAAATAAAAAAACATTGATTAATTTAAAAAGAGAAAGAAACAAAATGACAATGAAAAAATATATGAGAGGAAAAAGTTAAGAGCAGAGCGCAAAAAAAATACCCAGAATAATAATTTAGACTCTGGAGATATAAAAGAGAAAAGAGAAAAATAAGAGAAAAAAAATTCTATATAAAACAATTCGAGGCAAAGGACGAAAAATGAGAAGGATATTTCTTCATCCGGAGGAAGATAAGGAAGAGGAAGAGGCGGAGGAAGAAGAAGAAGAAGAAGAAGAAGAAGAAGAAGAAGAAGAAGAAGAAGAAGAAGAAGAAGAAGAAGAAGAAGAAGAAGAAGAAGAAGAAGAAGAAGAAGAAGAAGAAGAAGAAAGAGTGAAAGAAAGAAGCATAAAGAGAACACGAAAATGAAATATAAAGCAAAACAAAAGAAGAAGATGAAAAAGAAGAAGAAAAAGAAGAAGAACAAGAAAATATAAAATGAAGAGAGGAAGAAAGAAAAAAGAAAAAGAGAAAAAGAAAAAAGAAAACCAAATAAAAAGCAAGTACAAAACAAAATGAAGACGAAAACGAAAGAAAGAGGAGCTGGAGGAGGAGGAGGAGGAGGAGGAGGAGGAGGAGGAGGAGGAGGAGGAGGGGGAGGAGGAGGAAGAAAAAGAAAACAAAAAAAGAAACAGGAAGAACAAACAGACTCTTAAAAGGAAGGAGGAGGAGGAGGAGGAGGAGGAGGAGGAGGAGGAGGAGGAGGAGACATGACACCTCGCATTATGTTTGGTGAGGACAATGATGCCGCCCTTTCAGACTTAATTCAAGGAGGAGGAGGAGGAGGAGGAGGAGGAGGAGGAGGAGGAGGAGGAGGAGGAGAAGACATGAGGTGACACAATGGCCCCTTGGGAAGACCTCATTCTTGTGTCAGATGTTGTTATACAGGAAGAAGAGGGGGAAGAAGAGGAAGAGAGAGGAGAGGAGGCAGAAGGAAGGAGGAAGAAGAAGAGGAACATGAAAAAGCGAAGTAGCTGGAGAAGTGGCCATAAGAGAAGAAAGAGGAAGAGATAAGGGACGCATGCAGAGGAGAAAAAGGAGGAAAGAAAAAAATAAACTAGGAGGGAGAAGAATATGCATAGAAAGAGGGAGATAAGGGATTCTTGAATAGGATGAGGAGGAGGAAGAAGGAAAGAAGCCGAGAGAGAAAGAGAGATAGAGATACTCAAGAAGGAAAGAAGCTGGATGAGGAAGAGGAATAAGAAAATAAAGATGAACATAAGGAAAAGCTGAAGAGGTGGAGAAGTAGGAACGGAGTAATAAAAGAAGGACTTGGAGGAGATAGGAAAAGAGAAGACGAAAAATAAATGATTATGAGAGAATGAGAGGAAGATAAGAGGTGCTTCTAGTGGTATAAATAGTAAAATAAATGTAAGAGTGAAGGAGGAGGTGGTTTGAGATGTGGATGTTATGATGTGGATGTTATGATGTGGATAGTCTACGTGTGGATGTTCATATACAGGAGGTGGAGGTTGCAAGGGACTGATGGAATGGATACTCTAGTTTGCAAGAACGTAGAAAAGGAGAAACAGTATACCGGAGAAGACGAGGAAGAAAGAAAGAAAAGAAAGAAAAAGAAAGAAAGAAAGAAAGAAAATATGGAAACGAAATAGAGCAAAACAAAAAAGAAGAAAAGAAAAAGAAGGAACGTCAAAAAATAATGAGTCTGCAAAAAGAAGAACACAATGAGAGAGAAGGCGAGGAGGAAGAAGAGAAAATATAAACACGACGAAAAGGAGGAGAAGGAGAAAGAAGACGAGGAAAAGGAGAAAAGGGAGGAGGAGGAGGAGGAGGTGGAGGAGGGAGGAGGAATAGGAATCACCACTTTGATCAGACTCTGGACCCACTTCCCATTAAATATAAGCTAGAACGAAGCTTTCATTTACACAGGACCTGAAAACACTTATATATATATATATATATATATATATATATATATATATATATATATATATTTATATATATATATATATATATATATATATGTGTGTGTGTATGTGTGTGTGTGTGTGTGTGTGTGTGTGTGAGAGAGAGAGAGAGAGAGAGAGAGAGAGAGAGAGAGAGAGAGAGAGAGAGAGAGAGAGAGAGAGAGAGAGAGAGAGAGAGAGAGAGAGAGAGACAGAGAGAGAGAGAGAGAGAGAGAGAGAGAGAGAGAGAGAGAGAGAGAGAGAGAGAGAGAGAGAGAGAGAGAGAGAGAGAGAGAGAGAGAGAGAGAGAGAGAGAGAGAGAGAGAGAGAGAGAGAGAGAGAGAGAGAGAGAGAGAGAGAGAGAGAGAGAGAGAGAGAGAGAGAGAGAGAGAGAGAGAGAGAGAGAGAGAGAGAGAGAGAGAGAGAGAGAGAGAGAGAGAGAGAGAGAGAGAGAGAGAGAGAGAGAGAGAGAGAGAGAGAGAGAGAGAGAGAGAGAGAGAGAGAGAGAGAGAGAGAGAGAGAGAGAGAGAGAGAGAGAGAGAGAGAGAGAGAGAGAGAGAGAGAGAGAGAGAGAGAGAGAGAGAGAGAGAGAGAGAGAGAGAGAGAGAGAGAGAGAGAGAGAGAGAGAGAGAGAGAGAGAGAGAGAGAGAGAGAGAGAGAGAGAGAGAGAGAGAGAGAGAGAGAGAGAGAGAGAGAGAGAGAGAGAGAGAGAGAGAGAGGCGGGCGAGCAGGCAAACATGTGGGCTAAAAGTGGACTGGTTGAGAATTCTATGACTGCCAAGTTTATGATATCAACGACCTCTCTTGATTGTTTCCTCTACAGACGGCGCTGCGGCTTTTGCTTATGCCTTTGCCTTGTGTGGATCCTTGAAGAGGAGGGAGAAGAGGAGTGGGAGGAGGTAGATGGTGAAGATAGCAGGAACGGATGTCAATGAGAGAAATTAGGAGGAAAATAATAAATATAGGACGAAATTTGTACTTAGTTTAGCAGTCCCGGCAGAGTTTAAAAAGACGGATCACGGAAGGAGAAGAAAATAAATGTGGAGAGGAGTAAAAATGAGATTTGGAGAGATGTAACCGCAAAGGGCGTCCAGAGAAGGGAAGAGTTAAAGAAAATTAAAATAGAGACCAGACTACTGCTGAAGAATACTAGCAATATATACACAAACGGAGCACGGAGTGAATAGAGAAAATACGTTGTACGAAAAAAAACTGTAATAGGAGAGACGCAACGAGATAAAAAAAAAAAAACATTAGACAACTAATCTATAAGAATACAAAACATTAATGAAAAAAAAACGAAATAGCAAGTGAGGGTGAGTTAATTAGGGTCCAAACAGTGGCAGGTTGAAAGGAAATGAAGAAAAGGGAAACAAAGAGTACTTGGGCATTAGCATAAATATGACAACACGAAAAGCTAAAATAAGAGAAGTATAAAAAGGAAGGGCGTAGGTGAGACCGGGGGAGGGAAGGGGGGGGGGGGGCGTCTATGAGCCTCCAAACAGTGGCGAGATGAGAGGAGAGGAAGAAAAAGGGATAAAAAATATGTCTGGGCATTGGGGACAGTGATGGAAAAGGTATATGAAAAAAGTTTGCAAAAAAAGTCGAAAAAAAGGAGAGTGATAAGATAGTGCAACAGGGAAACTGGAATCTTTCTGAGAGGAAATCTTTATGAAGAGGAAACGAGTGGGAGGGCGGAGGAGGGAGAAAAAGGTGGATGTACCGGAGGCGTGGCAGAAGGAGGAGAAGAGGAAGGGAGAGGAGAGGAGAGGAGAGAAAAGAGGAGGAGGACGGGAGAACAAATGTTAGGAGAACGAGGATGCGAAGAGGTACTGGGCAAAAGAAAAGAGGAGGAGGAGGAGGAGGAGGAAAAGAAGGAGGAGGAGGAAAAGGAGGAGGAGGAGGAGGAGGAGGAGGAGGAGGTGAAGCTTCAAAACATGGACAAAAAGGCACCATTAAGTCTTTGCCAGCTTGGGTGAATTGATCTGTTCGTGAGTCATTTCAGGGAGCCGCAAAACAAGCTCAAGCATTTACTGTACGTATGCTTGAACTTTTACAACGAAATAACGGTGTATGGAATTCTTAAGGGAAGATCGTTCGAGAAATAAACCAATATCTGTAGCGCACCGACTCGCTTGAACTGGTAGACTATTATTGAACCTGTGACCGACCGTTGTTGAATTAAGTGAGGCAATTGTAGAACCGTATAAATTCACCCACTTCACTATTTCCTTTTTTTTTTTGGGGGGGGTATCCTATTAGTTATGTGCCGCTGTACTCAGGATATCTTGACTCCCAGGGGCAAGAGGAGGTAAAGGAGTAGGAGAAACGGACGAAAAAAAAAAGAAAATGCGAAGGGATATGAGGTAAAGACGGAGACAGTGAAGGGAGAGGAGAAGGAGGAGGAGGAGGAGGAGGAGGAGGAGGAGGAGGAGGAGGAATAAAAGAGATGGAGGAGGAGGAAAAGAGGAGGAGAAGGAGGAAGATAGAGGAGGAACAGAGGCTAAAGAAGAGAGGAAGGAGGAGGAGAAGGAAGAGGAGGAGGAGGAAGAATAAGAGATGGAGGAGAAGGAAAAGAGAAGGAGAAGAAGGAAGATAGAGAAGGAAGAGAGCCGAAAGATGAGAGGAAAGAGGAGGAGAAGGAAGAGTAGGAGTAGGCGGAAGAGAGGAGGAGGAGGAGGCAAGGGGTAGTGGGGCCGGCGGGGGAGGGGTGGAGGGGGAAAATGTGATAAAACGACGGAGGAGGAAGAATCGAAGTCGAAGTTTGGAAGAGGAGAAAGCGCGGTGAATTTTTATCGTCGGAGTTAAGGTGCCATTGGCCTGCCCGGGAAGACTGCGAACAAACAGTAATGCAGCGAGGGAAGCGTCTGCCTGGCCCAACCTTCGGCGCTCCCACGAGAGAGGAAAAGGGCGAAAGAAACGAGTATAAAAAAGGAGCAGAATAGAAAATACTAAAAAGAGAGGAAAAGATAGAAGTTAAGGGTCACGATTAAGATATGAAGGGTTAAGGTAAAAGGTGAAAGAAACGAGAAGTGCTTAGAGTTTAGAAAAGGGAAAGGGAAACAGTGAAAGAAAAGGAGAAGGATGAAAGAAAGATAGAGAGGAACAGGAAAGTTATATATAAGAAAGGGGAAGTAAGTAAGTAAGAAAGGGGAGAGGAAAAGAGTGAAGGATACGGAGAAGGATGAAGGAAAGATAGAGAAAAACAAAAAAAGTAATATGTAAAAAGGCAAAAGGGAAGAAAACTAAGTGGAAGAGAGAGAGAGAGAGAGAGAGAGAGAGAGAGAGAGAGAGAGAGAGAGAGAGAGAGAGAGAGAGAGAGAGAGAGAGAGAGAGAGAGAGAGAGAGAGAGAGAGAGAGAGAGAGAGCGAGAGAGAGAGAGAGAGAGAGAGAGAGAGAGAGAGAGAGAGAGAGAGAGAGAGAGAGAGAGAGAGAGAGAGAGAGAGAGAGAGAGAGAGAGAGAGAGAGAGAGAGAGAGAGAGAGAGAGAGAGAGAGAGAGAGATAGAGAGAGAGAGAGAGAGAGAGAGAGAGAGAGAGAGAGAGAGAGAGAGAGAGAGAGAGAGAGAGAGAGAGAAGCGGCAATCAACAACAAAACACATCCCCACCTTCTCATATAACCCCCTGCCCCCAAAAAAAAAAAAAAAAAAACGAAACTTGTGACACAGAAAACGAATAAACAATAAAAAGAGCATCATTTTGTCATCAAGAGAAAACGGAACCTCCTCCACTTGGCCCTCTGGCGGTGGCGGCGGAAAACAATCAAGTAGAAAACGAGACAAGAAGTAAAGAGACGAGGGACTCAACTAAACTGTACTCTATTACTTGTTTCTTCAATCACTTTTTAAAACCAGCATCTTGGCGAACACTTCTTTCCTGTACATCTCTTCGGCAGCTGCAGGGACTTTATTTTTTCTTTCTTCACTTAAATAGAAACTCCTTCAAGAAACAAAGAGATCGAGTACTTACCGGATAGCTGGGCCAGACTCTCCACGCCAGGTGAAGGTTTGGGGTTGCGGGAGGTGACGGGGTAGAGGATTGGCACCACCCTGACGCCCCTCTGAGTCACGACGGCGCCCATCTGCTCCACGTCGTAGGGAGTGAGCGGCAGAGGCGAGCCAGAGGTGACGAGAAGAATGACCCCGCCGGCTGCACTGTTGCCATTCTCCGCCAGCAGCTGAGCCAGGGTGATGAGTGAAGTGAGTGACGGTGTGAAGGTGATTTTATATTTTTTATAGCAAAGGGAGGCAGTTCAATGGCACAGAAACAAAAACAACAACAAAAAAGCCCCATTTACGCTGCTTCGACAATAGAAAACGAACGAGAGGCCAAAAGAGAGGTTTGTTTCGGGTGAAGAGGTGTCCTAATACTCTCCTCTTGAAATAGTTTAAGTCATAGGCAGTATGACTGGTGAGGATGAAGAATAAAACAAAAACAAAACAGAAACGAGAGTGCATCTAAACACTCACCCTGGCTGCTTCTTCTAAACCACAGATGATGCACTTCTGGCTCTGGGCATAGTTGGAAGGGTTGCGGGGCATGGAGGCGGTGGCGAGGCGCTGGCGGTCGTTGAGTGTTGAGGGCAGCATGTCGAGGGGCAGCTTGGTGTAGGCGGTCTGGTCGAACTTCACAACGCCCACCATACTCCCGGCAGGAATATCGTACACCAGGAGCTTCCGCACTGCCTTACGTAGGAACTCCCAGCGTTTCTGTAGGGTGAAAAATGTGATTGGTGAGTAAGAAGAGAGTTTGGAGCGTGAAAAACATGACGATGAAGAATGATGAATGGAGAAGAGAGGAAGGTAGAGGACAACGCCCACCATACTAGAATAATGTTGAGTAGAGGTAATTAAAGTATAATGATAAGAAGTGTGAAAACTTAAAACATCAGATGTAAGGTAAGGATTAACAGAATGAGAAAGAAATTTAGGTGTGGAATAAAATGCTGGAACTTTATATCTGATTTTACGAGCATGAAAGAGAGAGGAAAGGAAGATGAAAGAAAATGAAGAGAATGGAGAGTAGGGGATATTTAAGTGTGTTAACAGCTGAGGGTTGATAAAAAAAGAGAAAAAAATATTGAAACCTTAATAATAGTAACGAAAATAAAACGGAAAATGGAATATGATAAAGATGGAAAAGGAGGAGGAGGATGAAAGATGAAAAAGAGAATGTAGGTGAAAGAAGTTGTGAAAAAAGGAAGAAAAACATGAGAAGTGTGTGTGTGTGTGTGTGTGTGTGTGTGTGTGTGTGTGTGTGTGTGTGTGTGTGTTATCGGCCTGTGTTTTTGGCTAACCACGAAGTCGTTGCATACATAAATGAACATATAAATACTCCTTCTGTGGAATCGGGTCACGTGTATCGGTTTTCTGTCCTATCGTTTTTTCTTTTGAGCCATAAACATGCGCGCGCACACACACACACACACACACACACACACACACACACACAGACACACATCAGCCCCCGCTTTCCTCCCCACACACACATACATACGCACGCACACAAACGCAAGTAATATCACTCAACGAAGCTGTCGATACTAATATTACAAAGCCCTTTGAACGAAATTCCAGTGACGTTTAAGGGTTGTCGGCCATCACGGTGTGGTTTGCCTCATCAATATTGCCCACAGGAAGAGAGGCGGTGGGGGGGTGGGGAGGAGAGAGAGAGAGAGAGAGAGAGAGAGAGAGAGAGAGAGAGAGAGAGAGAGAGAGAGAGAGAGAGAGAGAGAGAGAGAGAGAGAGAGAGAGAGAGAGAGAGAGAGAGAGAGAGAGAGAGAGAGAGAGAGAGAGAGAGAGAGAGAGAGAGAGAGAGAGAGAGAGAGAGAGAGAGAGAGAGAGAGAGAGAGAGAGAGAGAGAGAGAGAGAGAGAGAGAGAGAGAGAGAGAGAGAGAGAGAGAGAGAGAGAGAGAGAGAGAGAGAGACACGCAAGACCGAATTTTTCCAACGATATTTAAGATTTTTTCATACATGATGTTCTGATGTGATCTCTCTCTCTCTCTCTCTCTCTCAGGGAGGCTCATCTTAAAATACTATGAAAATTGTAATCTACGGGCTTTTGTTTAATTTAATAAGCCAATAAGAGTAAAATGAAACACGAAACTCTCTGCTTGGGAAGGAAAAAGGGAGGGAAGGAGGGTAAAGGAGGAGGAGACGGAAGAATAGTGGAGGTAATAGGGAAGGTAATGGTCAGGTAAGAGGGTTGCGTGAAGGAGGATGCGGAGGAGGGGAGGGTAAAGGCAGGTAAGGGGAGATTTCTGAAGAAGAATTAGGGGGAAAGTGGCTGCTACGCTGTGCCACAACCTTGTTAGGGGGGTGTAAGTACATGGTAGAAGGGAACAAAGGTGTAAGTAGTTTCCGGGTAAATACAGGAAGGTCACCTCAACAGCTACCCTCCTTTTACTGGCCGTCTTCTACACCTCGGAGTCCGCCTCAATCTTGCTTTATTTGCCACCATTTACCGCTACTTTCATGCTAACTTTTCGTCCAGTCTTGCTATGTTCTCGCCTTTTACCCTCCCGCGGCCTCTCTGCACACGACTTTCTACCAAAATCATCTTTACGCTCTCTAACTTCCTAAGGCAAGAATTATAGTATCATACGTTCTTTCCTTACACTGGCAATCTCTGGAAAGGCATTAGTCTCTCTGTGCTTCTTATTATGACTCTTTCAAGCCGGGAGTGTCAAGGCAATTCATACCAAACTCTGTCACTTATTCGGGGCGTCATCTTAAGTTTACATATTTTTTTTTACAGCATAGGAAGCAGCTCATGGGCAACAACACAAAAAAGTGTTAGGGAAAAAAATGCCCGTTGATCCCTGCTCCTATAAAAGAGAGTAGTAAAGAGTGGACAAAAGAGAGGTCAATATCGTGTGGAGAGGTAACTCGATTCTCTTCTCGTGAAAATTTATCTGTCGGACGAGTAGTGAGGTTTGGGCTTGTGTCAGGCTTATTTTACACTTGGTTTTCGTCCTTGGATGTATATGAAAATAACGTGAACGTAGCCAGGCAGGCAGGGATAGAGAAGCAGTTCAAAAAAAGTACCAGAGCCTTCGCACTCCGGTTAACCATGATCTTAACATTTCTACCCGGAATCGTGCCAAATCTATTCTTCGACTTACCAAAAGCTCTTTCATCCATAGGATTTGTCCAAACCTTGCTTTTTCTAATTCTTCCAGAGATTTCTGGCACCTAGCCAAAAATATCTCCTCCAATTTCACTTCTTCATCTTTCCCTCCTCTCCTTAACCCTGACGGTAGCACCTCCGTCTCATCTATCTCTAAGGCTGAACTCTTCTCTCAAACTTTCTGTAAAAACTTCACTTTGGGCAATTCTGGGCATATTCCTACTACTCAAACCCCCTCTGACTGCTTTATGCATGTTATTAAGATTCTTAAGAATGATGTTTTCTATGCTCTCTCTGGCCTCAGCACTCAGAAGGCTTATGGACCTGATGGAGTGCCTCCTATTGTCCTTAAAATCTGTGCTTCCGTGGTGACACCCTGACTGGTCAAACTCTTCCGTCTCTGCCTATCAACATCTACCTTTCCTTCCTGCTGGAAGTACGCCTTCAGACAGCCTGTGCCTAAGAAGGGTGACCGCTCCAATCCCTCAAACTACCGCCCTATAGCTTTACTGTCCTGTCTATCTAAAGCTTTTGAATTAATCCTTAACCGGAAGATTCAAAAGCACCTTTCCACTTCTGACCTTCTATCTGATCGCCAGTATGGGTTCCGCAAGGGACGTTCTACTGGCGATCTTCTTACTCTCTTAACTGACTCTTGGTAATCCTCTCTTAGCTGTTTCGGTGAAACTTTCTCAGTTGCGCTAGACATATCGAAAGCTTTCGATAGAGTCTGCCACAACTCTTTGCTTTCTAAGCTGCCCTCTTACGGTTTCTATTCTTCTCTATGTTCCTTTATCTCCAGTTTCCTTTCCGGCCGTTCTATCTCTGCTGTGGTAGACGGTCACTGTTCTTCCACTAAACCTATGAACAGTGGTGCTCCACAGGGCTCTGTCCTATCACCCACTTTCTTCCGGTTATTCATCAGTGATCTTCTTTCCATAACAAACTGTCATATCCACTCATACGCTGACGACTCCACTCTGCATTATTCAACTTCTTTCAACAAAAATCCCTCTCAACAGGAATTACAAGACTCCAGACTGGAGGCTGCAGAAAGCTTAACCTCAGACCTTGCTATTATTTCCGATTGGGGGAAAAGGAAGCTTGTGTCCTTCAATGCCTCAACAACCTAGTTTCTCCACCTATCAACTCGAAACAATCGTCCAAACACCTATCCCCTATTCTTCGACAACACTCAGCTATCACCTTCTTCAACACTAAACATCCTCGGTCTATCCTTAACTCAAAAATTTAACAGGAAACTTCACATCTCCCCTCTCACTAAATCAGCTTCCTCAAGGTTGGGCGTTCTGTATCGTCTCCGCCTGTTCTTCTCCCCCGCACAGTTGCTATCCATATACAGGGGCCTTGTGTGCTCTCGTATGGAGTATGCATCTCACGTGTGGGGGGCTCCACTCACACATCTCTTCTGGACAGAATGAAGTCTAAGGCTCTTCGTCTCATCAGCTCTCCTCCTCTTACTGATAGTCTTCTACCTCTTAAATTCCGCCGCCATGTTGCCTCTCTTTCTATCTTCTATCGATATTTTCACGCTGACTGCTCTTCTGAACTTGCTAACTGCATCCTTCCCCCCCTCCCGCGGCCTCGTCGCATGCGACTTTCTACTCAAGCTCATCCCTCTACTGTCCAAATCCCTTACGCACGAGTTAACCAGCATCTTTACTCTCTCATCCCTCACGCAGGTAAACTCTGGAACAATCTTCCTTCATCTGTATTTCCTCCTGCCTACGACTTGAACTCTTTCAAGAGGAGAGTATCGGGACACCTCTCCTTCCAAAGTTGACCTTTCTTTTGTTCACTCGTCTGAGGGCTTTTAGTGGAAGCAGCGAATAGCGGGCTTTTTTTTCGTTATTAATTCCTTTTTTTTTTGCCCTTGAGCTGCTTCCTCTGCTATTAAAAAAAAAAGGTGAGTCTAGGTATCTCATCAACACCAGAGAGCAGTTCAGCATGCTCTCTAAAGACAGTTCCTCTCTCTTTCTACAGCACACTACAATCACACAACACACACACCTTTTCCCAAAATTCAAAATTAAAAATGCTTAACGGAAACACAGCCTCGGAGTCCTCGGAGGGGGGCATAAATTCCCCCACGGAGGACTCCCCTTCTGGCTGCCGACTTGAGAGGTGTCCTCATAACTCCTCGAGCCTCCTCCTTATCAATTTCTGCAACATTCGAGGTCTCCGTTCTAATTTTTATTCTGTGGAGCACCATCTCTCCTTCTCTAAACCTCATCTTCTCTTCCTCACCGAAACACAGGTTTCTGAGGGTACTGACAGCAACCTCTACTCTGTTCCCTCCTACTATCTCTATCCTAAATTTCAATCTAAAGCTGGATGTTGCGCCTACGTGCGCAACGACATCACTTGCTCTCGTGCCCACGACCTTGACTCTTCTGAATTTTCCACCATCTGGCTAAGACTTCATTGTCATTCTATTACTAAATACATCTGTGCTGTTTATCTGTCGCCTAACTCTACTAACTATGTAAAATTCTTTGACTATTTGAACTCTAAAGTGAAGCACATCTTGACTCACTCTCCCTTTGCTGGAATCTCCATCTTGGGAGATTTCAATGTTCACCACCAGCTTTGGCTTTCATCCTCTTTCACTGACCAGCCTGGTGAACAAGCCTACAACTTTGCTCTCCTCAACGACCTTGAGCAGTTGGTTCAGCACCCTACTCGTATTCCCGACCGTCTTGGAGACAGGCCCAACATTCTAGACCTCTTCCTTACCTCTAATCCTTCTGCTTACTCTGTCGAACTGTTCTCTTCGTTGGGCTCCTCCGATCATAACCTTATTTCTGTATCCTGTCCTATCGCCCCTGTACACCCTCTGGATCCACCGAAGAGGCGATGCTTCTGGCATTTTGCTTCATCTCGGTGGGACGACCTGAGGATGTACTTTTCCGATTTCCCGTGGAATGATTACTGCTTCCAGGAGAGAGACCCCTCTGTGTGTGCTCAGCGCATCACAGAGGTGATTGCCTCTGGAATGGAGGCATACATTCCACGTACTTTCTCTACTCCTCATGCTTTTTTAAAAAGCCTTGGTTTAATCATGCTTGTTCTCGTGATATCAAATATAGAGAGGCAGCTCACAAAAGGTTCCAGAGCCTTCGAACTCCCGCTAACTTTGATCCTTACATTTCAGCCATGAATCGTGCCAAATCTGCTCTCCGACTTACCAAAACTTCTTTCATTAATAGAAAATGTCAACACCTTGATTCTTCTAATTCTTCCCGTGACTTCTGGCATCTAGCCAAAAATATCTCCTCCAATTTCACTTCTTCCTCTTTCCCTCCTCTCCTTAACCCTGACGGCAGCACTGCCGTCTCATCTGTCTCTAAGGCTGAACTCTTCGCTCAAACTTTCTGTAAGAACTCCACCCTGTACGATTCTGGGCATATTCCTCCTACTCATCCCCCCTCTGACTCCTTTATGCCTGTTATTAAGATTCTTCCAAATGATGTTTTCTATGTCCTCTCTGGCCTCAACTCTCAGAAGGCTTATGGACCTGATGGAGTGCCTACTATTGTCCTTAAAAACTGTGCTTCTGTGCTGACACCCTGCCTGGTCAAACTCTTTCGTCTCTGTCTATCAACATCTATCTTTCCTTCCTCCTGGAAGTATGCCTTTGTACAGCCTGTGCTTAAGAAGGGCGACCGTTCCAATCCCTCAAACTACCGCCCTATAGCTTTACTTTCCTGTCTATCTAAAGCTTTCGAATCAATCCTTAACCGGAAGATTCAAAAGCACCTTTCCACTTCTAACCTTCTATCTGATCGCCAGTATAGATTCCGCAATTGGCATTCTACTGGCGATCTTCTTGGTCTCTTAACTGACTCTTGGTCATCCTCTCTTAGCCGTTTCGGTGAAACTTTCTCTGTTGCGCTAGACATATCGGAAGCCTTCGATAGAGTCTGGCACCAGTCTTTGCTTTCTAAACTGCCCTCTTTCCGATTCTATCCCTCTCTCTGTTCCTTTAACTCCAGTTTCCTTTCCGGCCGTTCTAAATCTGCGGTGGTAGACGGTCACTGCTCTCCCCTAAACCTATCAACAGTGGCGTTCCACAGGGTTCTGTCCTATCATCCATTCTCTTCCTGTTATTCATGAATGATCTTCTTTCCATAACAAACTGTCCTGTCCACTCATACGCCGACGACTCCACTCTGCATTATTCAACTTCTTTCAATAGAAGACCCTCTCAACAAGAAGTACATGACTCCAGACTGGAGGCTGCAGAACGCTTAACCTCAGACCTTGCTATCATTTCCGATTGGGGCAGAAGGAACCTTGTGTCCTTCAATGCCTCAAAAACTCAATTTCTCCACCTATCAACTCGACACAATCTTCCAAACACCTATCCCCTATTCTTCAACAACACTCAGCTGTCACCGTCTTCAACACTAAGCATCCTCGGTCTATTCTTAACTCAAAATCTCAACTGGAAACTTCATATCTCATCTCTTACTAAATCAGCTTCTTCGAGGTTGGGCGTTCTGTATCGTCTCCGCCAGTTCTTCTCCCCCGCGCAGTTGCTATCCATATACAGGGGCCTTGTCCGCCCTCGTATGGAGTATGCATCTCACGTGTGGGGAGGCTCCACTCACACAGCTTTTTTGGACAGAGTGGAGTCTAAGGGTCTTCGTCTCATCAGCTCTCCTCCTCCTACTGATAGTCTTCTACCTCTTAAATTCCGCCGCGATGTTGCCCCTCTTTCTATCTTCTATCGATATTTCCACGCTGACTGTTCTTCTGAACTTGCTAACTGCATGCCTCCCCCCCTCCCGCGGCCCCGCTGCACACGACTTTCTACTCATGCTCATCCCTATACTGTCCAAACCGCTTATGCAAGAGTTAACCAGCATCTTTACTCTTTCATCCCTCACGCTGGTAAACTCTGGAACAATCTTCCTTCATCTGTATTTCCTCCTGCCTACGACTTGAACTCTTTCAAAAGGAGGGTATCAGGACACCTCTCCTCCCAAAATTGACCTTTCTTTCGGCCACCTCTTTTGATTCTTTTTTGGGAGCAGCGAGTAGCGGGTTTTTTTTTATTATTGTTTTCTTTTTTTGTGTGCCCTTGAGCTGTCTCCTTTGTTGTAAAAAAAAAAAAAATACCATGTATTAGGACCGATGCCAGCGGCGGTGTTTGTGAAGGTATTATTATCAAACAGAGGATCAGCCTGATCCTCCCGCCATGTTCTACATGTTTAACAAAGGCTCTGCTTTGTGAAAATGTCACACAACGAAATCCTTCAATTAACTAATGAAAACAAGGGCATTAACGACATTTTATTTTGAGCTGGTGTGAGAAAAAGAGCTTTGCAGTGGAGATGCGCTTCCTCAATTTTTGCCGAGGCGGGATGGAAGTATTACACGATTTCATCAGACAAAAAAGGATGTGTGGCTGACGGATGACGGAAACCTGGTATTAAAAATAATACATACATACATACATACATACATACATGAACACACACAAAAAAATATTCGTGCATACGTCCTTAGGTACATTCATACATGTTTTATATCTATTCTACACATACAAGCAATCATTATACCGGCATGAATACACACCTACCTATTTAACAACCAACCAACCTACATACGTACCTACTACATACATACATACACACATGCATACACACCTACCTACCTACCTACACACATACATACACACATACAAAAAAAACACGCACAAACACACAAACATAGAAGGCTGACGCACGCTGTAACTAGCCCCACAAAGCTTGCATCAGGCTGGGCAGGATGCATTAGAGGAGCGGGATCCTATTTGTTGCTATTTACACACATTTCAATGGACTCAAGTGGCGGGGGAGGATCTGAATGCGTGTCTGAGTGTCGTTTTCCTTCGAGAGAAAACGGGACGGGGTACAAGAGGAGAGGAGAGGGAGGGAGGACGTGGGGGGAAGGTGCAAGAGGAGGAAGAGGAGGGGTAAGGGAAGGAGGAGAGGAAGGGAGAAAGTGGGGGAGCAGTGGATGAGAAGAAGGGGGACGGTACGAAAAATAAATAAATAACTTAAGTGGAATAAAGTGAAAAATAAATGGAATGATGGAGTAGGGAATCAGACACAAGGAAGGGAAGAAAACGATATGGGAAAATGTGAGATAAAAATGGGAGGAGAGGTGGACGAGAAAAAAGAGGGGAAAGGGTACGAAAAAAATACATAACGTGAGTGGAATTAAATAAAAAAAAATTACGATGGAATAGGAAATCAGACAAAAGAAAGGCAAAGAGAAAGAAACGATATAGGTAGATGAGAGATAAAAAGCAGAGGAAAGGAAATAAGGAAAGGAAAGCAAAGGAAAGGACAGGGAGAAAAGGAAATACATATGAATACATCGTGGGTGGAAGTGAAGTAAGATAATGGAAAATAAAAGAGGAATTAAGAGAACAAAGAAAGCAGGGGGAAAAAAAGTGAGATAAGAGGAAGGAAAGGAGAGAGGAAATGAATAATAAAGAAAAAAAACACGCAGGTGGAAGGAAAGAGATGAGAAAGGAAACGATGGAGGAGGAAATATGAGAAGAGCAGAAGGGAAGAAATGAAAAATACAAAACAAAGCAGAGAACGAATTTGCTAAAAGAAAGGTTTGAAAGAAATATAAAAATAAATAATATAGGAAGAAGAAAAAAAAATGATGGAGCAGAAAATATAAAAAAAAGAATGAAGGGAAGGACGAAAGAATACACAACGTAGAAGGTGAGGAAGAGAAAATAGAATGAGAATGATGGAAGGAAGTGAAAAATATGAAGAAAAAAAATGACCATATAGAGAAGAAAAAAAAAACCGGAGTCGGAAATAAGAAAGAAAAGAAGCAAAAGAGGATGAGAGGTAAAAAAAAAAAGGTAATTGAGGAGAGGAAGAGAGGATCCTCCACCCCCCCTAAAAAAAAATCAAAATTATGTATAAAGAAATAAGAGAAGGGAGGAGAGAACGGAGAGAGAATATACGAAAAAAAAACAATGATGGAGAAGGGAATAAGAGAGGAGGGATGCGAAGGGTGGGAGAGGATAGAAAAATACAGGGAACATGGAACGAAGGGAAAGGAAGGGGAAGGAATAGAAATGATGGAGAAATAAACTGTAAATAGAAAAAAATAAGGAAGGGAGAGAAAGACAAAAAAGAAGAGGATATAGACAGGAAGGAAGGAAGGAAGGAAGTGGAGAAAGAGGAGTGACTAGGAAGAAGAAAAAAAAACAAGGATTGATAAAAAAATGGAATAGCGGAAAATGTGAAGGATGAATAGATAAAAATGAATAAAAGAGAAATAAGGGAGTTAAAACAGAAAGGAAAAAAAATAAGAGGATGTGAGATAGATAGATAGATAGATAGAGAGAAGAAAAAATAGGAAAATGAGGGAATGCATGGATAAAATAGGAGGAAAAGAAGAAAATAAGGGAATTGGTGGAGGAAGAAATAGGAGAGACGAAGTAAGAGAAGGTAGAGAATAAGCAGGAAAATACATAATGAAGGAGGAAGTAAAGGAAAAATGAGGAAAATAGAAGACGGAAGAGAAGAAAAGAGAGGAAAAGAGGTGAAAAATCAGAGAGAGGAATAAAACAAAATAAGAACCAGAAGGAAAAAAAACTGATATAAACGAAAAAAAAGAGAAAGAGGAAGAAGGAGAAATTGAGAAGTAAAATAAACAAGGAAAAGAGCAGGAAGGAGAGGAACCCATCTGGAAGAGATAAAGGAGAAATAAAAACAGAGAAGGACCGACAGTGCTTAGAAATGAGAGGAAAGAAGGAAGGAAGGAAGAGAGGAAGCAGAGGGAAGCAGAGGAAACGAGAAGAGAAAATATTGAGTCCACTTGGAAGAAGGAAGAGGAGGGAGTGGGACTAAAGAGGAGAGAAAGACATGAAAGCCTTTAGAGAGGAAGAGGAGGGGGAGGAGGAGGAGGAGGAGGAGGACGATGAGAAGGTTAAAGAGGAGGAAAAAGATGATGAGGAGGAAGAGGGAAAACAGCAGGAGAGGGATGATAAATGATGCTGAAGAGAAAATAAATGAGAAAGAAAAAAGAGAAGAAAAAGAAAAAGAGAAGAAAGTGAAATAGGAAAAGGGTGAGAGATGAGGTGGAAGAGAAGGAAGAGGAGGAGGGGGAAGAGGAACAGCAGAAAGTTAAGGAACAGGAAGAAAGAATGGAAATGGATAAGGGGGAGGAAAAAGGAAGATAAGGAAGGTAAAGAGGAAGAGGATGAGAAAATGAAGTAGAAGTGAATGAAAAAGAAAGAGAAAGCAGAGAAAGAGCAGCAAATTAAGGAATGGGAAGAAAGGATGAAAATGGGTAAGGAGGAGGAAAAGGAAGAGGAGGAAGGAAGAAAAGGAGCAGAAGCAATGTAAAAAGAGCGAGTAATCATGATAAGGAATATAAAAAGGAGCAGGACGAAAATAGAGAGATCAATACGGACAAAAAGGAAACTGAGGACGAAGAGGAGGAGGAGGAGAAAGAGGAAGAGGAGACGATAGAGGAGGAGGAGGAAGAGGAGGAGGAGGAGGAGGAGGAGGAGGAGAATAGGAAGATAGAGTGGAAGACATTAACATATTTCTCGTTTTTAAATTTTTTTCACTAGTACTTAAAAAATCAATCATTCCCCACATTTTTTATGCGTGATATTCTTGGGACTGGAGGAGGAGGAGGAGGAGAAGGAGATAGAGGAGGAGAAAGAGGAGGAGGAGGAGGAGGAGAAAAGGAAGATAGAGAGGAAGACATTCACATATTTCTCGTTGTTCATTTTTTTTCGCCAGTACCTTAAAAATCAATAATTCCCCTCATTTTTTAGCGTGATATTCTTGGGCTTGGAGGAGGAGGAGGAGGAGGAGGAGGACATCAAACTCACCTGTACATTCATAATCGCCGTGTCCTCCACCACAATGACATAGCGAGGGGGCGCCGGCTTGACGTAGGTGAAGGTGGGAGTCACGTCCTTAGTGGCGTCACCAGCCGGGTTGCTGGAAGGGACGAGAAGAGATTATTAACACCGGCTTCCAAGTTGCTCACACCTGTCCCACCTGACGATAATATAAGGTAACAGGTGAGAATGTGAAGGCATAGATGGAAAAATAAAATAAAAGGATAAGAATGAACACAAAAAAAAGAGGAGCATGTCAGAGAGAGATTATTAACACCTGCTTCCTAGTTGCTCACACCTGTCCCACCTGACGATAATATAAGGTAACAGGTGAGAATGTGAAGGAATAGATGGAAAAATAATATAAGGAAGAGAATGAACAAAAGAAAAAGAGGAGGACATAAGAAAGAAAGTATTAACATCTGCTTCCAAGTTCTTCACACCTGTCCGACATGAAGATAAAGTAAGGTAGAAGTTAAGGAAAAATATATAGATAGATAGAGAAGAAAGAAGGAAACTGAGGTAATGCACGGACAAGAATAGGAGGAAAGGAATAAAGTAATGGAACTGATGAAGGAAGAAATAGAAGAGACGAGGTAAGAGAAGGTGGAGAATCGGCAGGAGGAAGGAGGAAGTAAAGGAAAAGCGTGAAAAATAGAGGACGGAAGAGCAGGAGAGAGAGAAAAAAGAAAATGGATGAAAAATCAGAGAGAGGAATAAAATAAATGGTACAGAAAATACTAGCCGGAAGGAAAAAAATGGAAAAAAAAGAAAACCGAAAAAAGGGAAAAGAGCGAGAGGGAAATTGAGGAGTCAAATAAACGAGGGAAATAACAGAATAGAGAGGAATAGATGTAACAGATAAAACAGAAGGAAGAGAATTAACACAATATAAAAAGAGGAGGATGTAAGAGAGAGGTAAAGGGAAAGAGAATAGAGATAAATAAATAGAGAAGGAAGTCAAAGGAGGGAATACGAACATGGACAAAATAGGAGGAAAGGAAGGAAAGAATGAAAGACGCGAGACACTAACGACCTCCCATCTCACCAATCCACAACCATACGTAACTAATGATCTCTTTAATAATTTATAGAAAGTGGCGTATAAGTTATGATGAAAGTAAAGCCAATACAAAACACAGAGGAACTAACGAACAAATGAGAAACAAATACGAATCTTATGACCTTCTACAAATACGTAACTAATGATCTCTTTAATAATTTATAGAAAGTGGCGTATAAGTTATGATGAAAGTAAAGCCAATACAAAACACAGAGGAACTAACGAACAAATGAGAAACAAATACGAATCTTATGACCTTCTACAAATACGTAACTAATGATCTCTTTAATAATTTATAGAAAGTGGCGTATAAGTTATGATGAAAGTAAAGCCAATACAAAACACAGAGGAACTAACGAACAAATGAGAAACAAATACGAATCATATGACCTTCTACAAATACGTAACTAATGATCTCTTTAATAATTTATAGAAAGTGGCGTATAAGTTATGATGAAAGTAAAGCCAATACAAAACACAGAGGAACTAAAGAACAAACGAAAAACAAATACGAGTCTTATGACCTTAATGAACAAATATACCTGACTACCTTTTTTTTTTTTTACAGCTAAGGAGGGAGCTCAAGGGCGAAAATAAAACGAGAGAAAAAAAAGCCCGCTAATCACTGCTCCTATATAAGAGAGCATAGATGAGTGGCCAAAAGAGAGGTCCATTTCGGGTGGAGAGGTGTGGTGGAATGCTACCCTCAAATAACCAAAGACAAAACACAAAGGAACTATAGAGCTTGTAAGGGATAAATGCGACTCTTGTTACCTCAATGATGATATGCACCTGTTTACCTGTGGAATGCTACCTGGAAATTAGCAAGTTACGGAATAGGAAGAAAGGATGATAATAATGGAGGAGGAGGAGACAAAGAAGAAGAGGAGGAGGAGGAGGAAGAAGAAAGGGAGGAAAGGAAAGTGAAGAGGAAGGGAAAGATGATGAGAAAATGAGGTTGAAGAGAAGGAAGAGGAGGAGGAAGCAGAGGAACAGGAGCAAGCTAAGGAATAGGAAGAAAGAATGATAATAATGGAGGAGGAGGAGGAGAAAGAAGAGGAGGAGGAGGAAGAAGGGAAGGAAGAGAAAGTGAAGAGGAAGGGAAAGATGATGTGAAAAATGAGGTTGAAGAGAAGGAAGAGGAGGAAGCAGAGGAACAGGAGCAAGTTAAGGAATAGGAAGAAAGGATGAAAATGGATAAGGAAGGGGAGGAAAAGCCCTAAACACATACTACTGACAGCATCTCTATACCATGGAAAGCAGATGAGGAAAGAGTCCTGCTTCTCCTTCCCTGTGCATACACTCGTCCAACGATGTAATCTAAAGACCAATGATTGAGAGAATATAAATGATGGATGATGGATCGAAGAAAAAGTAGGAAAATCATGAGTCGGAGAAATTACTGAAACTGAGAAACTATAATAACTCTGAAGATGTAGTGAAGGCGAAGAAAGACTTACAAGACCGAGATAATATAAATGATGGATGATGGAGAAAAGGAGCTAAACGGAGGAAAATCATTACCAGGAAGAGCACAAGGATAAGACACGGAGAAAAGGAGGATGATAGATTTTAATAAGACTGAAGATGGAGAGTATAAATAGATGAAAAGAAGCTGTAATGAAGAGGAAGAAAACTAAGGAGGAAACCGAGAATAGCATCAGGAAGAGATAGTAATGAGATCATGTTTCTGGTGACCTTGCACGCAATTATTATATTACGTACGGACTAGAACTCAAACCCCAAAACTTATCACATAAAGGATGGATATTTATGATTACTTAGCGTCTACATATACCGTGAGAGGCCGACGAGAAACGAACTAATGATTCCACCGACCCACACCCACACCCACACCCACACCCACCCACCCATCAACACAAAACATCGCCTCCTACCCTACACACACGAACCCCTCCCCTTCCCCGCCACACACCTGTCCAACAAAAATGCGTGCTGGGCTGATGTTGTTCCCATGCTCACAAATTATGATGCCGACGGTCAACTGATTAGCACCAAAAGTATTTAATTAACCCCGGCCCGAGCCTAAAACTTTTGCGTCGCCCACTGAAGCCGAAACACGCCCGCACGGCCTCCGGCGCTGCCCAAACACACCTGGCGAGGGCAAACAGGTAATTCGTCCGCAGGTGCCGCGCCATTTTCGTAATCAACTGTTTATTCAGTATTGGCAAGGTTCGAATTAAGGTTCCTTTTCCACCGCACTTTTAGAGCTGTCCTTTGAGCCGCGGCTACAAAGGACCTGAAGATGGTTCCTCGCTTTCATTCTTTATTCAGGAGTCTTCGCTTTGAGGGTAGTTTGCCTTGCCTCCGCACCTGCACGCCAGAGGGGACTCCACGCCAGGTGTCTCGCTAATAAACCCTTGACCGAGACTTGATTCCTATAATACCTGTGCATGTCAAAGGCGTGTGGGGAGGCAATCCGTCCTTCAAGGAAACACTTCAGCAGGGACTAGGATAGCTGATGCGACTTGATGCACCTGTGTACCTCTTGCTGTGTACCTCTTGCTGCACCACATAACTAATTGGCACATTCATTTTGTGTAGATAAAAGTGATTACGATCTGAGTTAAGCGTTCCGAGCGGTTCTCAGTCCCTCAAAGAAATATTTAGCAGGAAAAAGGATAATTTAGACGGGTTAAAACTTCTCTATACTCGTAATGGACTAGAAAAAAAATAATTGGCACATCTTTTGGGCCCTGAGTTAAATGGGATTCCGATGAAGCTTGAGTGTGTTTGGAAGGCGTCTCTGTGTGGTTCAAGGGAATAGTCGACAAGGGCACGAAGAGCTTGAGACTCCGCGCGCCTTTTGTGGCCTCGGGAACTAATTGGCAGGTGTGTGTGTGTGTGTGTGTGTGTGTGTGTGTGTGTGTGTGTGTGTGTGTGTGTGTGTGTGTTCATCATTATGCATTGGGGCCGCGACTCAAGCCTTGTTTAGTATGCGTCGGGCAGCCATTAAACAAAGGAACAAAAATGCGCAATTAATTTCTCTCATTAATTTTAATACATGATTTTTTTTTTTGGGGGTCTCTCTCTCTCTCTTTGAGAAATTCAGAAGTACTACGTTTATTTGTAATGAGCTCACGCTACGACCATTAGCCACTACCATTAATCCCGGCATCACTAGGTACCTCAAATAATCACCTGTCGACTTTAAATGTACTTTATAAATGGCTTCGTCAGGACATGCCCATTAATAACACCATCATAAGTTGCCTCTCCTCCACCTGCATATTCACTATTCCTTCACCCTCCATCTTTCTCTCTTTCTCTCTCTTCATACCTATCTCCCATTCCTTCTCTTCTTAACTTTCCTTATGCTGTTTCCCTCCTCTCCTCCTTCCCTTCCCTTTTAACCTTATCCCTCCCCTCTCTTCCTCTCTTCTTTCCTCCTCTTCGTCCTGCTTCTATTAAACTACTATATCATTTTTTATACCATGAATATCTTACCCTTAATCTCCCTCACCCTTTGATTACTTAAATTCAGTAACTAACCTTCCAATACAGCAACCATTAGAGTAACCAACAACCATTCCATTATCATACTACAACTACAATTTCACATACCATGACGCAACCCCATCCATATTTCACAACCCTTAACTCTTATGACCAATGCATTAACCTAAACCCAGTGCCACCATTATACCACCATCCTAATTACTTTTTATGAATCCCCACACAACCCATCGCCGTTCAAAACCCCTACCCCTTGCCTGACCTTGACTACAAAACCATTATAAAAAAGCAAACAATTGACTTTATCACCACTCCTATAAAACGTTACATCACAAGGTCCCAATCCATATGCAACTTAGAAATATGCAAATCGCCAAGTACACCTCAACTACCACTAGAGAAATCCTGGTGCTTAAAAAATAATACTCCACGACTACCACTAATAATGCTACTTCTAAACTCCCTCTTAGCAATGTTCAAAGCACCATGGTTCATATTCTAAACGTCTCAGGATCCCAATACGACTCTTTCCCAAGGCCACTGAGAAGATTAACCGGGTTTTCATGGGCGTTTTCCCGTTCATGGTGCAGAAGGCGAGACCGAGAGTCGAGACGTTTAAGAATACGGGCTCATGTCTCACCCAGCCACCACTCGCACCACCAATATTCTGCCTCATCAGTCACGGGGGGCTCAGTACAGTCACCTTACCTGTCGCCCAGCGGTGTTCCAGTCACTTAACCAGATGTGTGAGTCACGGTGGTTGAAGGAAAAGCCTCTTAGGGAGGTTAGGGAGGTTTCGGGAGCTATTGCGTTTAACTGGGATAAGCGATACCGTCCACGGCGTGTTTTAAAGAGTTATATTCTTAAACATCTCGGCGCCCAAGCACATATATTTGACAAGGCTTTCGTAGGGGTTGTGGGCATTTGCAAGGGTAGTTTTATGACCCTTCTGGTAGTTGAATCATTCTTTTGTGCCATAAACCAACAAAAACACTCATTAGAACGCGGTTGATATTCTTTTCGACCTTTGGAAATAATTGATTTGAGAGGCGGAAGCGTCTGCGAATACCGAGCTTTATCTCTGTTCAGTATTTAGCAGAAGAGCAGGAATGATGCAATGAAGAGTGAAGCAAGACTGTGAGGGAAACTAAGGAGCCATCACGAATAAAAGATTACCCCGATAATGCGTCCAGCACCGTGCCTTTCACATGGCGTGGGATCAACGACAGGTCATGGCTGGCGGCGGAAGAGAAGTCAACTTTTCTATATAATGATGTTCAGGTTTTAAGTGAAGGTAATTGCGGCCAAATAAAAGTTCCAAGTATTACCCTGCTTTTTAGCAACACTTACGTAATACCAGACTTGTAGATTCGGGACCTTCTCTAGTTAAACAGAATGCCAACATCACAGTTTAAGATTGTAGTCAACACTGTCCATCTGATCCGACGGCGTGCAACTGCCAGCCTGCGCGTATGGACGAGCCGGCCGGTGTTAGCAGCTGGTGGCGTGAGGCTGTGGCTGCCTATCTCGCCTCATTCATGACTGCTCCCGTGACGTTACCGTTTCTCATTTCAATATCATTTTGTTCTAAAGGGCCTGGCACTATCATTTGACATAATTAATATTGTCAAGAAATGAAAAGTCGTACTTGAAACCCTTCCCTCGATAACAATGAACGCCTTCCACTCCAACCTGTTCCGTATTCATGACTCAGACTTAAAGAGAATTCTAGACTACAATCAGAGTAACAAGCATAAATGAAGGAAAACAACAATTACTAGTACTACTATAGTCTGTTCAAAGTAAGCGTCCTCTTGCGCCTAGGCAGTATTTGTAACGACGCACCTGATTGGCTGACCTCCTGATTGTGCATGGTTCTCATTAAAGAAAATAATGGCAGCACCGCTAAAAGGGGCGATCTATTAAGATTCGCAGATTTCCATCCCGAGTGAGCTCCGCCTATTCGTCACATGGACTAACCATGTAAAGCAGAAGGGGGTGCTGGGCGCCAGGCGTGGTGTTACAGTATTACATAAGGAAGAATGTTATCTCGTGTTGCGTCACCCAGCACCACAACTACAAAATAACAGACTAAAAGAAAATCTCCAGTAGCTGCCAGTAAAATATTTAACTGGAGGTAACAAATTATCGTGACAAAGAGATTCAGTCTATCAGAAATTAAAGTAACGCTATTGAGAGTATTATATTGAATCTGCGGGCGGAGTGGAGGAGTTGATTTTAAAGGGGCGTGGGTAACTGTGGAGAAAGCGTTACATAATACATAACCAGCCCACCAGTAATAATTTACTTTCAAATATTCTAATCGTTATTACCATCATCAACATTAGCAGCAGCATAGCAGCATAAGTATAAACATTTTGGACCCGTTCTTTCACTTATACTCGTCTATGTTTAATTGCTTTTTTTTTTTTTTTCCGAGTTGTGACAAGCATGTTTAAGATCTACAATTACTGCTGCGTTTTATGGTGTTAAGTGAAATTGTCTGTCTTGTATAAGATGAGAGATAAATAAGGTAAATAAAAAAATAAAAATAAAACACCAAAATTATGTATGGCTGACTGTCGCCTCCACGAGAGCCGAGAGAGGAGGCCAGCCAATCAGGTCGTGAGCCGAGAGGGGAGGCCAGCCAATCAGGTCGTGAGCCGAGAGGGGAGGCCAGCCAATCAGGTCGTGAGCCGAGAGGGGAGGCCAGCCAATCAGGTCGTGAACCGAGAGAGGAGGCCAGCCAATCAGGTCCTGAACCGAGAGGGGAGGCCAGCCAATCAGGTCGTGAGCCGAGAGGGGAGGCCAGCCAATCAGGTCGTGAGCCGAGAGGGGAGGCCAGCCAGTCAGGTCGTGAGCCGAGAGGGGAGGCCAGCCAATCAGGTCGTGAGCCGAGAGGGGAGGCCAGTCAATCAGGTCGTGAGCCGAGAGGGGAGGCCAGCCAATCAGGTCGTGAGCCGAGAGGGGAGGCCAGCCAGTCAGGTCGTGAGCCGAGAGGGGAGGCCAGCCAATCAGGTCGTGAGCCGAGAGGAGGCCAGCCAATCAGGTCGTGAGCCGAGAGGGAGGCCAGCCAATCAGGTCGTGAGCCGAGAGGGTAGGCCAGCCAGTCAGGTCGTGAGCCGCGAGAGGAGGCCAGCCAGTCAGGTCGTGATCCGAGAGGAGGCCAGCCAGTCAGGTCGTAAGCCGAGAGGAGGCCAGCCAGTCAGGTCGTGAGCCGAGAGGAGGCCAGCCAGTCAGGTCGTGAGCCGAGAGTGGAGGCCAGCCACTCAGGTCGTGAGCCGAGAGGAGGCCAGCCAATCAGGTCGTGAGCCGAGAGGGGAGGCCAGCCAGTCAGGTCGTGAGCCGAGAGGGGAGGCCAGCCAATCAGGTCGTGAGCCGAGAGTGGAGGCCAGCCAGTCAGGTCGTGAGCCGAGAGAGGTGGCCAGCCAGTCCGGTCGTGAGCCGAGAGGAGGCCAGCCAATCAGGTCGTGAGCCGAGAGGGAGGCCAGCCAGGCAGGTCGTGAGCCGAGAGGGGAGGCCAGCCAGTCAGGTCGTGAGCCGAGAGGGGAGGCCAGCCAGTCAGGTCGTGAGCCGAGAGGGGAGGCCAGCCAGTCAGGTCGTGAGCCGAGAGAGGAGGCCAGCCAATCAGGTCGTGAGCCGAGAGGGGAGGCCAGCCAGTCAGGTCGTGAGCCGAGAGGGGAGGCCAGCCAGTCAGGTCGTGAGCCGAGAGGGGAGGCCAGCCAGTCAGGTCGTGAGCCGAGAGGGGAGGCCAGCCAGTCAGGTCGTGAGGCGAGAGAGGAGGCCAGCCAATCAGGTCGTGAGCCGAGAGGGGAGGCCAGCCAGTCAGGTCGTGAGCCGAGAGGGGAGGCCAGCCAATCAGGTCGTGAGCCGAGAGAGGCCAGCCAATCAGGTCGTGAGCCGAGAGGGGAGGCCAGCCAGTCAGGTCGTGAGCCGAGAGGGGAGGCCAGCCAGTCAGGTCGTGAGCCGAGAGGGGAGGCCAGCCAGTCAGGTCGTGAGCCGAGAGAGGAGGCCAGTCAATCAGGTCGTGAGCCGAGAGGGGAGGCCAGCCAGTCAGGTCGTGAGCCGAGAGGGGAGGCCAGCCAATCAGGTCGTGAGCCGAGAGGGGAGGCCAGCCAGTCAGGTCGTGAGACGAGAGGGGAGGCCAGCCAATCAGGTCGTGAGACGAGAGGGGAGGCCAGCCAGTCAGGTCGTGAGCCGAGAGGGGAGGCCAGCCAATCAGGTCGTGAGACGAGAGGGGAGGCCAGCCAATCAGGTCGTGAGACGAGAGGGGAGGCCAGCCAATCAGGTGTGGCGTAACAAAGGCTGTTTAGGCGCCAAAGGAACACTTACTTTGAACAGACAATAATACTACCACTATTCCTACTTCTTCTACGACTACTACTACTACTACTACTACTACTACCAACACTACTATTTTCTGTTATCACCACTACTACTACTACTACTATTACTGCTACTACTACTACTATTACTACTTATGCTAATAAACTCCCGCGTAGTAATGCCGGCAGCACCGCGTTCCACCCAATCCCTCACCTGCCGGTCGAGAAGTCCTGGTGCTCGAGGATCACACTCCAGGCGGATCGGTGGCCGCAGAGGGCGTTGTGCTTGGTAGGCGGTGCCGACTGGTGCGTGGCGGCGTCACAAAACTGGGTGACGTGCGGCAGGTGGTGCAGGTACATGAGGGACGAGGTGACGCCGTCGTTGTTGGTCGTGCTGGCGGTGAAGCTGCAGGATGCCTCGCGGAAGTCTTCACAAGCAGTCCTGTTGAGAGAGGGAGAGAGGGTGTTGGTGAGCGATGGGAAAATGAGAAGGAAAATAGTGTGAAAATGATAGAGACAGGGTACAATATGGTAACATATCAGGATGAGAAGTGTTAGAACGTGGTGGGGATTATTATGAAAAAAGGAAGTGACACAGCATAGGGCTGCAAAAAAGATGCGTTATATATATATATATATATATATATATATATATATATATATATATATATATATATATATATATATATATATATATATATATATATATATATATATATATATATATATATATATATATATATATATATATATATATATGTATATATTTGGTGTCTTACAGAAAAAAAATGATCCCCAAAAGGGTAAAGAAATGCAAAAGTATGTATAACAATATAATGGCCGGTGGACGGAAGGTTTTACCATCCAAAAGAAAGAAGGGTACAGGTTAATAATCAAAATGAACCAGTAGGTCATTTGAAGGGGGCCAAGTTACTATTAGCGGAGTTAGCAGTATTTGATGGGGTTTATTTACTTAATGGCCATGGCAGGAGAATAAAGGCTCCCAACCTGGTGTGGCTCAACGAGGGGTGCGAGGCGGAATGTGAGGGTGCGACAAGGAATGGCTTGCGTGGATTGATTTTACTGTTTACATCTTATTCTGAATGCATCAGAATCTAGTTGTTCAATTCATATTTGTATTTTATGCACCTAACACCATCATCATGATAAGCCATTATTAGACCATCGCTGGACAAAGGCCTTTCCCAACTCGCTCCACCACACTTTGAAGCTTGTGTTCTCCATCTTGCTCCGGTAAAACTTCTTCACAATAACCAGACGGTGTTGTTTACCATTCGTATTAAGAAAGACAAGTCGTCCCCTCAGTGCTCCTCGCCGCCCCCCGCTGCTAAACACGGCAGAACAAACACCGCTGTAATTCTCGGCCCCACACGCCCGTTGCCCGGCGCTTTGGGCTCCAGAATTATTATCATCTTTACGGCTTTTTCGCTGCAGGCAGTACCGGGAACACACAATGGCGCCGCATTCCTGAGTCACTCACGGGCCAAACAAGGCGCTAACGCCCGCCGGCGACGCCGCGGAGCCTTCCGGGAAAAAATAAATACACGGGGCGGTTTTTGCAAGAGTTTGTTTTCATGATAAAAAGGTAAGTAAACGATGAGACAAGCTTGGTTTATGGCAAATAATGGAAGCAAATCGCCTAGACACATTGCGTACGAAAATGTAAGAAATATGGATGTTTTGGGTGATTCAGAGAAACAAATATCCTTCTGCGTGAGCCAAGGGTGAGGGAGAGACATTCGTCAACGCTGAGTGTGACGCGGCAACAAGTATGGAACTTGTTGAGTAAGTGGAGACCTCTCACAGCCACTCTGAGAAACAAAGTGGTCATTTTTTTTTAATTTACCTAAAATAAAAGTTCGGACATCAATAAACTCAGAATGACGTGGTCACAAATATGGATGTATTGAGTAAGTTGGGCCGTGTGCTGGTGGCCACGCGGATAATTCTGGGAAAATACGAATAATCCCTCTCGCGAGCGGAAAAAGGTTTGTACCCTAATAAAAGCAAGCAAGGCGAATTCCACGACATATATCCATATATGTTCGGTGTGAAAGTAAAAGTGACATATTGGGATCTCTTCAAGAGGTTGATACCATTTTGAAATAGTTTTGTATCATTGAGAAAATGCAATATACTATCCTTTGGTGGGTGTAACCGTTTGTATATATATCCTTTAAAAGTCAGACAGGTGAAAGTGAGATATCCACGTGTTTGATGTAAAAAACACCTTACTAAATTGCTTTCAGTAGTGTGATACCATTATGGATGTGAAGTACTGTTTTTCTGGAACAGATGCAATAACCTCCGATGTTTTGTTGCGATGCGTTCATGAAAAGGATTGTAGCAAAGGCGTTGAGTGAGACACGACAACAAATACTTTCCGTGAGTTAGGATCTTAGAACAAAGTTAAAATATGGGAAAGGAGAGCGGGAGAAGAGGGTGAGGGAATGGAGGAAATGTGGAGAGAGAGAGAGAGAGAGAGAGAGAGAGAGAGTGTGTGTGTGTGTGTGTGTGTGTGTCGGGTACCCTCCACGCCTCACGGACCGAGCACCGCACCGCCACGTACAGTCCGGAGTCTCGGCGTCCGTTATTCATATCCGGTGTTTGTCTTTTCGCTTCTCGCTGGAAAGGATGAATATTAATTACGCCGAGTGAGAGCGATCCAGTATTTCCGCCGCTTCTTCCTCCTACTTTTTCAACAGCTTCCTCCTCAGCTTTCTTCCTCCTCGTTCTTTTCTTTTCGTTTTTCTTTTCACACTCCTTTTTACTCTTTAGATAATACTCATAACTGTATATATTTCATTTTCTGCGAACCCAGTTTGCTAGACGAATAGAAAGAGGAGGAGAATGACGATGATGACGATGATAAGGCTGTGGTAGAGGAGAAAAAGGATGCGGATGATGATGATGATGATGAGGAGGAGGAGGAGGAGGAGGAGGAGGAGGAGGAGGAGGAGGAGGAGAAAAAGGAGGAAGAGGAAAAGAAAAAAAGGAGGAGGAGGCGAAACAAGAGAAGGAAAAGGAGAAGTAGCAATAGGAGTAGAAAAACAGAGGAGTAGGAGGAGGAAAGATTGGAGTAGGAGTAGGAGGAGGAAAGATTGGAGTAGGAGTAGGAGGAGGAAAGATTGGGGAAGGAGTAGGAGGAGGAGTAGGAGGAGGGAAAAAAATGTAGGAGAGAGTTTGAGGAGAACAAAGAAAACGAAAACAACAAGAGCGTACAAGGAAACACAAACTTTAGTGAAGGAGGACGAAGACACTCACAAGAAAAAAAAAAAAAAAACGTGAAAGAAAAAGACGAAGGAAGGATAGCAAAATTAAAACCCAGCACAAGGAAAAAAAAAAACATGACAAAACGACGACGAATAAAGTGGAAGGCACGAAGCAAGGCGGGAAATAAAGGAATCGAGCGCCAAGCCACTGCGCCATTACTCCAAAAGAAACACAGGGAGAGAATTGTAAATGACCAATAAAGTCTGAGTTCGATGCTTCTATTGACGTTACGCTGGAGATCGCTGGGAAGGAAAGACATCAGCAGGAGGAGGAGGAGTAGAAGGAGGAGGAGGAGGAGGAAGAGGAGGAGAGAGAGAGAGTGTGTGAAGAGAAGAGCTGGAAAAAGAAAAATATGAAGGTGTTTAGTGAAGAAATTTCTAAAAAGTATTTCTGTACTAGTGAATTCGTACTTATAATATCTCTTTACCTACTTCAGTGCAAAATAACACATAAAAAGGTAAGCAAAGGGTAACAAATCCTAATTACTGAAACTAAACCGACAGGGAGGGGTAAAGTTGCAGTGAGCATCTCTCTCTCTCTCTCTCTCTCTCTCTCTCTCTCTCTCTCTCTCTCTCTCTCTCGTCATCTATCTCTCCATCCTCGATTCATTTCTCCTCCTACCCCTGTTCCTCTTTTTCCTCCTCCTACTCCTTCTCCCCCTTCTTTCTATTTCTTCCTTCGTTATTTACTAAGCACAAAGGTCTCATCGCTAATGTGTGTGTGAGGTTCCTTTCCTTGTGTCTATGTGTGTCAGTGTATGTGTGTGTGTGTGTGTGTGTGTGTGTGTGTGTGTTTGTCCTCGCCCTGAATATTGTACCGAGGTGGCGCTCCGGGTTATTAAAGTAGCTGTTTAATTATTCTGTTCTCCGGGCCTTCCTTGGGCTAATAGCGAGCGGGATTCCCCCCAGGCCTTCAGGGTTAAGCGGCGGCTCTTGTCTTTCACTCCGCTCTTTGACTTTGCTCTTTGGTCGGTACTGTGAAACGCTTCTGCCTCTCACATCAGCTATTTCCAAAGACCAAAAAGGAGGCCAAATGCGTTACGATGAATGTTATTTTTTACGTTCACGGTACAGAGGAAGGGTCGAACTACCACTTAGGTCATAAAACTACTCCTGGAAAGGCCCTAAACTCCTACGAAAGTCTGGTCAAATATGTGCCTGGACGACGAAGTGTTTAAGAATATGTCCGGCTCTTGTGTGTGACTCTTTACTTTTGCTCTGGGATGTGGTTTAGGGCGTTTAGGCAGTTTAGCTCTACTTTTGGGCTTTGGTATTGTGGTTCTTGAAATACAGCTTTACGTTAGGCGATGGTTCTTGTCTTTTCCTTTGGTCTTTGGCTCTGGTTTGTGGGTCTTCAACTGTGGCTCTGCTGTCTATGCTCTGATAAGTTGTTTAACCGTGTACCAGCGATGAGCCAAATTTGTGGCTTTACCGTGTACCAGCGACGGGCCAAATTTTTGCCATGACATAAACCCCAAAAATAGATGATGCATAAACTGATCACAAATGCGTTGATATATATTATGAAGTTTTTTGCGAGAGCGATGATCTTTTAAATTAATTTGCTTGGAGGGGCCTTTAAGAAACATGATCCCCGCAGTTACCGGGTTAACTAATAGTTCGTCTTCGGCTTTGATACCGTGGTTCTTGAAATGCGGCTTCGTGGTTTAGGTAACAGCTCTTGGTCTTCATTTTTGGTGGCTCCTGAAATTTGGCATCGTGGTTTAGGTAATAGCTCTTGGTTTTCATTTTTGGTGGCTCCTGAAATTTGGCTTCGTGGTTTAGGTAATACCTCTTGGTTTTCATCTTTGGTAGTGCGGCTCTTGAACTATGGCTTTACGGCTTCTCTGTCCTGTGGTTTTAGATTGATCTTTCTACTCTTTTATGTTGCTGTGGGATTTGGCTTTATGCTTTGGTTCACGCTTATGTTATTTTAGGGAAGCTCTTGGAGTGGAGCTCTAGGACTGTGGCTCTGGTCATTCTCCCTATGCTGTGACTTCTGGTGACTATAATTATAACGTGTGGGGAAATAAAAACTCATAATCAATGGAAAAAGCTATTGCAAACTACCTCCTTTCTTGATCAAATCAGCTTTTCGTCTAGTTTCTGCTGTAAATCGATACCTGTGTTTTATGTTGCCTGGAGTGTTAGATAAGGGTGTCATGAATGTTCCAACCTCCGTAGATCAGTATAAAGTAAATACAGAAGAAAACATTTTAAACAACTTCACTTTCTGACTGGCTTCCTTTTTCTTTCGCTTTTCAATCTAAACCTTTCCTTCATCATCTTTCTTCGTTCAGTAATTTTCTTTTTCACTTTCATTATTGTCTCAGCATTTCCCCTTCTTCTCTTCTCTCTTTACATGACTTTTTTTCCTTTTTCCTTTGCCTGGCATTCTTTTGAATTCTTTTTGCTTGTCTTTCTCGATCATTCTTTTCTCTTGTTCGCATCTCAAGACTCCAACTTCAAATAGGACAGAGCACATGGATAATCACACTTCCCTTCGTTATGCCGTATTTCCCATCTCTTCCCACCAAGCTTGTCGCCTTCGTCTTAAGGTTATTCGATCTCTTGCTGTTCATATCTCAAGAGTCCAGCTTCAAATAGGGCAAAGCATTATGAACAAGCACACTTCCATTTGTCATACCGTACTTCCCATCTTCGCCACCTCTGTAGAGTCCCTGGGTTACTCATCTTCTGTTGCTCATATCTCAAGTCCAGCTTCAAATGGGACAAAGCATATGAACAAACACATTTCATTTATTATCCCGTACTTTCCATCTCCGTCGCCTATGCATAAGTCAGGAGGCAGGAGGAAAGAACACCCTCATGCCTCTATTAATGCATCACGGTTGTCAGTCTGCAGCTACTAGTGCTCCATTATTCATCCCTCGCCTTCTTCAAGTAGTTAATAATGTACGAAGCCCCACTGCGGACAGGGTGAATGATTGATACCTGTATGTAATTAATGGCTCTTGTTACATGTGACGGGTGGCTCAGGGACGAAGGTGTGGGCAGGTGTGTTGGCAGACGGTAATATGACAGGTAGGGTTAGTACATTAGTTATTTTGTGCAGCATAACGGGAAATTCATGCCGTGTGGGTTACCTGCTGCTGCCTGGTGTGTTTTGAAAGGTAGGTGTAATAGTCAAATCAGGGACGAAGGTGTGACAGGCGTATAGACAGACGGTAATATGACAGGTAGGGTTAGTACATTAGTCATTTTGTGCCGTATTTACGGAAATCTATGCTGTATTACCTGGTGTGGTTTGAGAGACAGATGTAACAATAAGTTCTGACACTCCCAGTCTACGCTTCACAAACTTGGCATCCAATAAAGATCTAGAGAAGTAACTAAGGAATGCGGTAAGATGAATGGAGATGAAACAAAGAAAAAGAGAGAAAACTGAGAATGAAAAGGTAAGGACAATAAAGGAAATGGGGAAAGAAGAAACGACTGGTCAAAGATGGAAAAACAGAAAACAGGGAATGAAAGATAAAGTGAGCGTGCAGGACGATAAACGACAAAAAGTGGACTTCGACAGGTCATCTCATACGTAAAACTGATGAAAGGTGGATACCCAAAGCAAGAAAATGGCAACCCAGGAATTCTAGATGTCAGGAAAAAAGAATGACGTAACCAGGTAGTGCATAAAAAAAGAGCCCAAAGGTAACCGTTTTTTTCTTATTCGTATTCTTAAAAAAATTCGTCGCCCGAGCACACATGTTTGACTAGGCTTTTGCAGGAGTTTTAGGAATTTCCAGGGGTAGTTTTATGACCCTTCTCGCATTTTTATCATTTTTCTGTACAATGATCCTAAAATAAAACCACTCATTAAAACCTGACTGCTCTCCTTTTGGACCTTTGGAAATTGCTGATGTCAGGAATGGAAGCGTCTGAAAATACCAATTTACACCTTTTTTACATTTCCTTTCATGGACGAGTTATTTATTCTTATTCACTTTCCTTATTGTCTCAGCATTTTTTCCTCTCTTTCTCTTATCTCTTTACAAGACTTTTCTCTTTTCTTTTTCCAATTTTAGCCCGGAATCTTTTAGTATTCTCTTTGCCTGTCTCTTCCTCGCCCATTCTTTTCTTTTGTCGTTACACTATTTTTGAAAATTCTCCTTTTCTTCCTCCTCCTCCTCCTCTCCTTCCTTCTCATTGAGTGGAGGGCTGCTTTCTCATTCTCTCTCTCTCTCTCTCTCTCTCTCTCTCTCTCTCTCTCTCTCTCTCTCTCTCTCTCTCTCTCTCTCTCTCTCTCTCTCTCTCGTTTCCTTTTTTTTCTATTCTGATCTGGCTCTTCGTTACCCTTGGCTTTTCTTCCCTTCCTTCATCTTCCCTACTGAAGAAGGTGGAGAGGAGAGGAGAAGAGAGAAGACAAGTGCCTCAACTCTCCATATCTCGCTTTTCGTGATCCATACTGCTCTCTCTCTCTCTCTCTCTCTCTCTCTCTCTCTCTCTCTCATTTTCCCAGGGTAAGAGAAAGAGGCCGGCACGGAAGTCAAGGAAATGAGGGGAGCGTCACACCTCATTCTAATATTCATGTCCTCTCGGGGCCTTTGCAAGTGAGGTTCATGTGGCATTTAATATCCAGAGTTTTAATGTAGGTTTTTAAAGTCCGTCACCTCGGCTGTTATTTTCAGGGGGGGGGAGGGGGAGGGGGGGTTAAAGGGGGGATGGTAGAGAGAGGGCGCTTTCGGGGGTCGATTTTGTGTTTGAGTGAGTTGGGTGTTTGTGGAGGGGAGAGGTGTATGGGTGAGGGGTGGGTGAGGTGTGTGTGTGGGGGGGGTGGAGGTGTAGGGGAGGTGTGTGGGGGGAGGTGTGTGTGTGTGTGTGTGTGTGTGTGTGTGTGTGTGTGTGTGTGTGTGTGTGTGTGTGTGTGTGTGTGTGTGTGTGTGTGTGTGTGTGTGTGTGTGTGTGTGTGTGTTTTCATTTTGTTTTGTTTTTACTTGTATATTCCTTGTCTATATTTCTTCTTCTCTAGGAGTCTCTTTGTTTAGTGTTTTAATTTTTTGTTTGATTTCTTTTAGCTTTTCCTCTTCGTGCTTTTTTTTACTCCCAATTTCTTACTCGCTGACCTCTCCAACAGATCTTTCTTTCTTCTCATTCTTTCGTCTTTCTTCCCATTACTAATTCTCATTTTTTTCATTCCCTGTTATACATTTCTCCTTCTTTGACCAGCCGTTTCTTTATATCCCATTTTCTTAATTTTTTTCATATTTTCTCTCTTCTCCTTTCCTCCTTTCTTCCTCTCTTCTTCTTCAATACACCTTGCCTATGATATCAACTTATGATTCTGTTTGCCTTTCAGTTTTATGTGATTTTTTTATTACTTTGCATAATCTGTAAGGCGCAGAAGCACGTAATTCCATTCTGAACCATTTACTCTCTCTCTCTCTCTCTCTCTCTCTCTCTCTCTCTCTCTCTCTCTCTCTCTCTCTCTCTCTCTCTCTCTCTCTCTCTCTCTCTCTCTCTCTCTCTCTCTCTCTATCTATCTCTATCCCCCCACACACACTATATACACGGCTAACTCATGGTTGTTGTTTTTTGTAGTTTTTTTATCTTTGCCATACCATCTTTCTCTTCGCTGTATTCAAGAACTTAATTTATTAACTCGAAACATTACATTAACACACCACTCATTAATCATATCTGAGGTGCTTCTGTATATCTTCCATGTGATCCTTTGCTCTCACTCTCTGCCTATCTGTCTCTATCTATCTATCGCCTCTTCTCTCTCCATCCATACACACTCCGTTCCTTAATCCAATCGCCCTTTCCTGTACCCAGTCCATCATTCTCTGCTGCCTCGGGACCTCTGGGAATCACTTACTTTGAGTCTCACGTTACCCTCAGTTTACAAGAGCTATGAAGGATGCCATGTAACGTTGCTGTGATTTCATTGAGCAAAGACGGGTATTGAAAGACGAAGATAAATAGATAGACAGATAGATAGATACAGACAGAGAGCGTTACTTTATATACTCTTTGCCTATGGACAGTTAGAAATGTCGATAGATAGATAGATAGATCGAGATATATAGATAGAGATAGAGACTGAGACTGAGATAGAGACAGAGATAGAGAGATAGCGATACAGACAGAGATTGAGTGATAGATGAAGATTGAGAGAGAGAGAGAGAGAGAGAGAGAGAGAGAGAGAGAGAGAGAGAGAGAGAGAGAGAGAGAGAGAGAGAGAGAGAGAGAGAGAGAGAGAGAGAGAGAGAGAGAGAGAGAGAGAGAGAGAGAGAGAGAGAGAGAGAGAGAGACAGAGAGAGAGAGAGAGAGAGAGAGAGAGAGAGAGAGAGAGAGAGAGAGAGAGAGAGAGAGAGAGAGAGAGAGAGAGAGAGAGAGAGAGAGAGAGAGAGAGAGAGAGAGAGAGATCATAAACAATGTTGATCTGTCTACATTCGTGAAACCATTAAGTATTTTAAAACATTCGATCAGTTTTCCTGAGAGAGAGAGAGAGAGAGAGAGAGAGCAGAAGTTTCTAATCTTAATAAAATTCCTGGAACATTAGTGAAATTAAAGCACTCAGTATATAAACTTAACACATTACTGCACGAATTTTAATATTTTCTTGATCTGAGAAAAAATCCATATCCATCTAAAACGATGCAATTAAGAAAGATGGCACACACACACACACACACACACACACACACACACATAAACAACAGCACAGCACAGCAATGCAACACATAATCCAACATGACGAAATCTCTCTCTCTCTCTCTCTCTCTCTCTCTCTCTCACAAGAAACACCACAAGTTCATCTTCCTGCAACACTCCTGAAGATGAACAGCCGCAAAATGAGGAAACAACACAAACTTTGCAACGATCTCTTCCCACATTACACCGTCCCTTCGCTCCCTTCGTATAAGGTTGACCGAACGTACACCTCAGAATGGGTGAGGCAGTATGGAAGCGTAATATGTCTTCAGGTATATATTGTTCACCTGCAAGAGATTCAGGCGTTTATGTATTTTAAGTTATGAGATGATTATGTTCTTAAGAGGACTGTGCTCATTAAAATGCTACTTCGATGATTGGCTATACTTCCTAAGGTTGTAAGAAACACTAGAAAATGGAAAAATGAGTATAATGAGCAAGAGCTATAGAAGAAATTACCTTATAGGGAGATACAATATTATGCACCGAGAAACTAGAAAACTATAAGAAATATGAATGGGATTTAATATTTGATGTAAAATATAAAACCCATAGATAATGAAAAAAATAAATAAATAAACCAGCCACACAAACGAAGAAAGATGATAAAAAAGCACAACCTTGACAACTTTGACCTAAAACTTGACATTGACTGAAGAAAATAAAATCACAAATAAACACACCAACAAAACAAATAAAAACTAATAACATAAAAGCTGAAAGAGACCAATTGTACACCTCAGCAGTCACGTTTCTCTCCCCAAGTAAACACGACACTCGTCTCCTTTCTTCCTCTATGGCCTTCGTGAAATATATAGTTAATACACAAACACGAATGAGGATGAACAAAGACTAACATTCTCCACATCACAAGTAACTTTGCCTTCTAATCACAGCACTTGCTTCTATTTATATCCCTTCCATGGCCTTGATTCAACACAAATATGATAAGCACACAAGAACAAGAATAGAGAGAAGCAAGAAGAAAGACACGCACATATTACCTCACAAGTCACGTTTTACTTCTCCTCAAAACGCAACACACGGGTTCCTGTCCACCTTTCTCTACAGCCTTTTCTTAACCCGAGTTTGACTGACACACTAGTACAAGAATAGACTAAAACTAGAAGAAAGACACTCACATATTACCTCACAAGTCACGTTCTTCTTCCCTTCTAAACACAACACACGCGTTCCTATCCTTCTTTCCCTATAGCCTTTTCTTAACCTGAGTTTGACTGACACACTAAGACAAGAATAGACTAAATCAAGAAGAAAGGCACGCACATATTACCTCACAAGCCAAGCTATTCTTCTGTTTTAAAAGCAACACACTGGTTCCAATCCTCCTTCATAATCTTACCTCAACGCAGCTTTGAGAGACACACAAAAACGAAAACTGGCAAGCTATTTAAAACACTAACCTTCTGCATCTTACGTGTTTTTGTTCTCTGCTTTTACAAGTTTTCTTTCCCTTTTGACAATTTTTAAGAACAAACAAGTACAAGATCCTATACCACGCAATAACAAACTTACAAACACTTTATCTAAGTTACACATTCTTCACACACCACTACCTTCTATTTTCTTCCCTTTCATTGCTTTTCCTTATTATTTATAGGGTTCTAAAGTCCTAAACTGTTCTTCTTTACCTAACGCACAAACTAATAACTCGCATTCACATTAACAACCCACAATAACAAACATACGAGCATTTTACCAAGTTTCATATTCTGCACTGCCTCCTATCTTCCTCCTTTTCACTGCCTTTCCCTATCTCATATCTACGACGGCAGGTGTGAATGGCGCCTGTATAGGAATCCAATTGGAGGACAGGTGAGAGACGCTGAGACCAGGTGACATAATGGTCTTTGGAGTGTGAGGAAAAAGTGAAAAAGAGCAATAGAGGGATAAGGAAGCAATAGAAGACGAATAGAAAAGAGAAGGCAGAGGGAGAGGAGGAGGAGGAGGAGCATGAGGAGAAGGATGAAAAAGAGGAAATGGAAGAAGGGACGGAGAAGAAGGGGGACATGAATGATGGAAAAAAAGAACGAAAAAGGACGAGGACAATAAGGATATGGACAAAATACGACAAAGAGAAATATGAAGCATGGAAGTATAGAAGCACAGGCAACAGAAAGCTTATAACAAGACCGCCAGCTTCAGCGATGTAGTCACTTTCGTTGGGCACATCACATACATACGTAACATATTAAAGCACTTACTCTTCGAAAATTTGGGGCCATTGAATTTAACAGTGACGTAACGAAGTAACAGTTAACACGATTTTTAAAAAGTTGATCATTTTTTCATTAATTACTTCTGCATAGGAGGAGAAGAAGAACGAGATGAAGCATAACAAAAGGAAAGGGGGATAAAAGTAGGAGGAAGACGAAGATGGCAAAGAGAAAAGGGTTGGAAGAGGATGGTTAGAAGAAGAAGAAAATGAAGGATAGCGAACGGGCAAGAAGAATAAAGAGTAGGAGAAGACGAAGATATGGAAGAGAGTAAAGGGAGGAGAGAGAAGGGCTAGAGGAAGGAGAACACGCAAAGAGGAGGAGGAGAAGGATGATGAAAGGGAAACAGGAATATGAGAAGGAGGAAGATGAAGATGACAAAGAGAAAACGGAAGGAAGAGGCGATCTATATAGAAGAACATGCTCAGTGGTGAAGAAGAGAGACGAAGAAAGGGAAAAAAGACGGAAAGGAAAGGAAAAAAAGACGAAGAAAAAAAAGAAAAGTAAAAATAGGAAAAAAGAAAAGACGAAGAAAAAGAAAAGAAAAAAGACGAAAAAAGGGAAAAAAAGACGAAAAAAGGGAAAGACGAATAAAAGAGCGGAAGGAAGACGCAGATGACGGAGAGAAGAGAGAAGGATGAAGCGGGCTAGAAGAACACGCTCATTGGTGGAGAAAAAGAATGACGAGAACGATGACAAAAGGGGGAAGGAATATAAGTAAGAAGATGACAATGAGAAGAGGGAAGGGAGAGGCGGGCTAAAAGGAGAACAGGCTGTCGTGGGCTCCTGGGGCCTCGCATGGCGCTGTTTCGGAGAGGTTTATGTTCGGAAAATTTGCGTAGCGCTCGTTTTCTGCGCTGTCTGATGTGGCGGCCGCGTGGAATAGTAATAAGGAGGGAACCGGCTAAAACTACCATCCTCTTCCATCTCCTCCTCCTCCTCCTCCTCCTCGTTTTCCTCCTCTTCTTCCTCTCCGTCGTATTCTTGTTCAACCTTCTCACACTTAAATGAATCGGCTTAAACTACTTTCCTGTTCCACTACTTCCACCTCCTCCTCCTCCTCCTCCTCCTCCTCCTCCTCCTCATCATCATCATCATCATCATCATCATCATCATCTCCCTCTCCCTCGTGTTCATTCTCCCGATACTCTTCTTGTTCCTTTCCCTCATCTTGGTTTTCGGCCTCGTCCTCCTCCTCATTCGTCTTCTCCTCCCTTTCCTGAGCCTCTCCCTCATCTATCTCCATTTTTTTTACTTTTCCTCATCCTTATTTTCCTAATACTTTACTGGTTCCGGTTTCTTTTCTTTCTCTAGCCTTTAGTCGTCATCTTTCTCATTCGTCTCTTTCTCCTCTTCCTTTGCCTCTTCCTAATGTATCGTCTTTTAGCTCTTTCTTCTCTTCCTTTAATTCCTTCTCTTTCTCCTCCCCATCTTCCTTAACTATCTTCTTTTCATCTTCCTTATCCTCTATTTATTTTTTTCTCTTCCTCTTCCTCCTTTTACCTCTATTTCTGCGCATCCCTTTTCCCTTCCTCCGCTCCCTCAACTCTTTTATTCTTTTATTCCACCATTTTCTCTCCACCTCAAAAGCCGTAATATCAAATGCATGATTTCCAAAGCTTTTACTCGTGCCTACAGTTTCCCCGCCAAGGCACGGCCCGCACCTGTTACCGCAGATATTGGCAGGAGTTTTAGCTGTCCTCCCCTCCACACGCGGCGGAGGGAAAAATAGTAAATCCAGGTGTACAGTCAGTAAGGTATGATTTCTCACGGCTCCGCGGCCCTTTTTGAAACTTCTTCTTTTTTTAGGCTGGAGAAGAGAGAATGAAGGATGAGGAAAAGGAAGAAGGGGAGATGAGAATGAGGCAAGGATTAGGAGGAAGAAAGGAATGGGGATGACGAGGACGAAAAGCGCATGGGTAGAGTGTCAGGAAAAGGAGGAGAAGGAAGAGGAAAGAGGAGATAGATGAGGAAAAAGCTAAGAAACAGGAGGAAAAGAGGAGTGAGGAGGGTGAGGACAATAAGCAAGATGAGGAACAGGAAAATGAACCGGTAGAGTATCAGGAAAAGGAGGATAAGGAAGAGGAAAGAGAAGATAGATGAGGAAAAGGCAAAAGAACAGGAGGAAGAGAGGAATGAGAAAGCCCAGAACGAAAAGCAAGATGAAGAAAAGGAAACTGAACCGGTAGAGTATCAGGAAAAGAAGGATGAGGAGGAGGAAAGAGTAAATAGATGAGGAAGAGGGTAAGGAAAAGCAGGAAGAGAGGAGTGAGGAGGTCCAGAACGAAAAGCAAGTTGAGGAGAAGGAACAGGACGAGTATACGGAGAGTGAATATGAACGGATGGGATTTTATTTTTTATTATTTTTTACAGCAAAGGAAGCAGCTCAAGGGCCAACAAATAACTGAGAATAAAGCCTGCCAATCACTCCCCCTATGTATTCCCCCTTATACATCTTATTTTCATGATCTGTAAGTTAGTCTTCTGCGTGTTCCATTGTTTGAAGTTAACCCATTGGATGCGGATTTCCTACAAGAAGACATCACCAAGCTATAGGAGTGGAGCAAAAAGTGGCTGCTCCAATTTAGTGAAGAAAAATGTGAGGTCATGCATACTAATACCACATGGGAAACACTCCACTACCCACCACAGAGGCACAGAAAGACCTGGGAGCATACGTTACTAGGCTACCAGTGAAGGCGAAATCCGTGCCAATCGCAGCGGACGGGTTAAAGGTTCCCCATGATTTGAAGACTTATCAGCTATTTTTTACTCAACATTTAAGGTCGACACAAAAAGAACACAGAGGATCCTAATTCATCTGAGTTCTCACCGGCTGTAAGTCAATTTGTTCATTCTTGTGTTCAAATGCTCCCAACTGACTTGTGATTCATTAGGTATTTTTTATTCTCGTTTTAGCCGTGAAATAAAAATCGAGGCTATAAATCTACCTTACTTTCACGATATATAAGCTATCTAGTCCTGCCTGCATCTAACTGCATGATTCAAGCTTTACTTCATGATCAATATATTTTTTCTTAAGAGTTTACTGTCCTTTTTAATTATATATATTTTTTTCCGCTGACGAGATGATAGTCAATAGAATACATCTTTTAACCAAATTCTCCATGTCTGTAACTAAATTTCCATCTACCATTAATCAACAACTGCTGCTAATTATATCGAAAGACTTTTAAGGACTCTATACTCCATATTTTATCTCCTTTCAGCAAATGAGTACATGAAGAAATCGAGGTAATTCAAAAACAACTTTATGCTCACGATTTACATGTGAATTTACTCGTTTCTGTGCCCAGCTACTTCATACTGACGACTCCTAATGCTTCCTCACATCTTGACGGCTGATATTCCACTCCACTGCCTTTCTTTTTATTTATCCTTTTAGCGCAGCAGAGGAGAATCTAGCTTAACTTCCTTCTCCTGCTCTGTAATTGAATCTACTCGTCTCTGTATCCTGCCACTTCATGCTGACGACTCCACTCCATGGCTTATATTTCACTCCACTGCCATTCTTTTTCTACCCTTTTAGCGCGGCAGAAGCGAGAATTGCAGGGAATACAGTTTTAACTTCATTCTCGCGATCTGAAAACGTCACTGTGTCCAGCTACTTCATACTGACAGCTTATATCCCACTCCACTGCTATTCTTTTTCATTCTTTTAGCACGGGAGAGGAGAGATCGAGGGAATCCAGCTTTAACTTCATTCCCCCGATCTCTAAATGAATCTACAAGTTTCTGTATTCAAACTACCTCATATTAACGATTCCGAATGATTCCTCACACCGTAACTGCTTATATTCCACTCCACTGATATCCTTTTTTTATTCTTTTGGTGCAGCAGAGGAGAGAATCGAGGGAATCTAGCTTTAACTTCATTCCCCCGATCTGTAAGTGAATCTACACCTCTCTGTATCCATTGGCCGCCGCTGACTGTTCTCCGCCACTCGTCACGGGGAATTTCAATGAGTCAGTTCAGCCTACAGAGCAAACCTGGTTAGTGACGGCGGGGCGCTCGCGGCATACATTACAAGGCGTCCCCAGCCTTGTGAGGGACGCGAGGAGGCCCCAGGCAGCCCACAATGAAGCCAAAATAAGGCCCTACACGCCCAGCCCCCACACCCCGCCCAGGGAACGCCGCCTTAACAAACCTAATCATCTTCACTACGAGCTCGCGAGGAGGGTTTTTTAACTGACTGACACCGTTTTGTAGTTTTTTTTTTCTTTGCGCTCCCGTGTGAAGTGTTGAGAGCCATATCGCCTTAATACACCTTCATTCAGCCACTTCACTGCGAGCTTTGCGAGGCTTCATTTTAAGACCCATATTCTCAAACGTTTCGGGGCTGACACACCCACGTTTGACAAGGCTTTCGTCGAGGTTCATGCCAACGTTTGACAAGGCATTCGTAAAGGCTCTTACACACCCACGTTTGACAAGGCTTTCGTCGAGGTTCATACACACCCACGTTTGACAAGGCTTTCGTCGAGGTTCGTACCAACGTTTGACAAGGCATTCGTAAAGGCTCTTACACACCCACGTTTGACAAGGCTTTCGTCGAGGTTCATACCAACGTTTGACAAGGCATTCGTAAAGGCTCTTACACACCCACGTTTGACAAGGCTTTCGTCGAGGTTCATACACACCCACGTTTGACAAGGCTTTCGTCGAGGTTCTTACACACCCACGTTTGACAAGGCTTTCCCAGAGGTTCTTACACACCAACGTTTGACAAGGCTTTCCCAGAGGTTCTTACACACCCACGTTTGACAAGGCTTTCGTGGAGGTTCATACACACCCACGTTTGACAAGGCTTTCTTCGAGGTTCTTACACACCAACGTTTGACAAGGCTTTGGTAGAGGTTCTTACACACATTTGACAAGGCTTTCGTAGAGGTTCTTACACACGTTTGACAAGGCTTTCGTAGAAGTTCTTACACACTCACGTTTGACAAGGCTTTCGCAGAGGTTCTTACACACCCACGTTTGACAAGGCTTTCGTAGAGGTTCATACACACCCACGTTTGACAAGGCTTTCGCAGAGGTTCTTACACACCCACGTTTGACAAGGCTTTCGTAGAGGTTCATACACACCAACGTTTGACAAGGCTTTCGTCGAGGTTCTTACACACCCACGTTTGACAAGGCTTTCGTAGAGGTTCTTACACACCAACGTTTGACAAGGCTTTCGTCGAGGTTCTTACACACCCACGTTTGACAAGGCTTTCGTCGAGGTTCTTACACACCCACGTTTGACAAGGCTTTCGTCGAGGTTCTTACACACCCACGTTTGACAAGGCTTTCGTGGAGGTTCATACACACCCACGTTTGACAAGGCTTTCGTCGAGGTTCTTACACACCCACGTTTGACAAGGCTTTCGTCGAGGTTCTTACACACCCACGTTTGACAAGGCTTTCCCAGAGGTTCTTACACACCAACGTTTGACAAGGCTTTCCCAGAGGTTCTTACACACCAACGTTTGACAAGGCTTTCGTAGAGGTTCTTACACACCAACGTTTGACAAGGCTTTCGTAGAGGTTCTTACACACCAACGTTTGACAAGGCTTTCGTAGAGGTTCTTACACACCAACGTTTGACAAGGCTTTCCCAGAGGTTCTTACACACCCACGTTTGACAAGGCTTTCGTAGAGGTTCATACACACCCACGTTTGACAAGGCTTTCGTAGAGGTTCATACACACCCACGTTTGACAAGGCTTTCGTAGAGGTTCATACACACCCACGTTTGACAAGGCTTTCGTAAAGGTTCATACACACCCACGTTTGACAAGGCTTTCCCAGAGGTTCTTACACACCCACGTTTGACAAGGCTTTCGTAGAGGTTCATACACACCAACGTTTGACAAGGCTTTCGTCGAGGTTCTTACACACCCACGTTTGACAAGGCTTTCGTAGAGGTTCTTACACACCAACGTTTGACAAGGCTTTCGTCGAGGTTCTTACACACCCACGTTTGACAAGGCTTTCGTAGAGGTTGTGGCGAGTATTTCCATGGGCAGTATTTCGAGCCAAGTAATAATTTGACAAAGCTTCTGCACTATGAACGTGAAAAACACTCATGAGAATCTGACTGATCTTCTTTGTGGCCTTTGGAAATAGTTGTTGTGAGAGTTGAAAGCGTTTGAGAATAAGGACCAAATATACTTATACCGTATACTCTGCACGTGCGATTCTGTGCCTCTTTTCTCTCTGCTTCATGGCACGGCGTGGGATAGGGACAGACAGAGGGCCACAGGGCCATGATGAACTTAACTCAGTCACCCTAGCTTGCGACGCCGTATATTCCGAATGCTTGTTTTTTTTCTCCCTTATATCTGCTCATGGCACGGTGTGAGATACAGACAGAGGGCCACAGTGCCATGATGAACTGAACTCAATCACCCTAGCTTGCGACGCCGTATATTCCGTATGCTTGTTTTTTTCTCCCTTATATATATATTTTTTTTGTTCAAGTCTGGCGTTTTTAGGTGAGATGTGCTGGGATAACGCGACCTCAGTAACCTTAATCCAGTCACCTTTATTTTTATTTATAATTTTTTTCTGAATTTAAAAAGCCGTCACAATAAATTCCGTATATTTGATTCACTAATTTTTCCCTTTTTTTTCTTCACTGTTTGGTAAAAGTCCCGATCTACCTTACTTCAGTCGCCTTTACCTTGCTTTAGCTCTCAAGATTAATAAGCCGGAGCCATACAATCCGTACACTGAATTTTTTTTTTCTTCTTATTCATTAACTGTGGTAATTTTAAGTGGCATATACAAGGGCTACGTGACCTCACTGACCTTATCTTAGTTACCTTTGCCTTCCTTTAGCTCCGTCTGGATTTATAAGGCCGACAGTATAATCCATAAATATAAATCAGCTTTTTTTTCCTTTTTTTAACTATATGTGATTTTATTTAATGTGATATGCAAGGCCCACGCGACCTCAGTAATCTTCCTTCAGTCACCTTCACCTGCGAATTCTCTATCTGCATTTAAAAGAACCGTCACAGTATTACTCCGTAAATTACCAAAAAAATATACATATATATTCCCCTTTTTTCAACAGTATGGTATTTTTTTTAGTGGAACATGCAAGGCCCACGTGACCTCAATAACCTTATCAACTCAGTCTGTGTATGAATAAAAGTGACTAACACCATATATTCCGTATGTCTGAAGTGATTTTGGTCTTTTATTTCGTTTATTTAATTCTATGGTATTTTTGGGTGGGATTTGCAAAGCCCACACAGCCTAAATAACTTTAACTCACTCACTTTTAATTCCAAGCTCTTTGTCTTCAACTAAAAGAATCACCACCGTTTATTCCGTGTTTGATATTTTTTTTTCCTTTATAACTATTAACTCTATGGTATTTTTGAGTGATGTTTGCACGGCCCGCGCAGCCCAAAGAAACTCTACTCATTCACATTTACCCGCACGCTCTGTCTGGGTTTAATGGAACCGGCACCGTATATTCCGTACATTCTAATACCTCTTTTCATTTCCCATTTTTTCTTTATTCTGATATTTTCGAGTGTGATATACAGGCTCACGTGGCCTCAATAACCCTAACTCACTCACCTTTACCTGTGAGCTAAATTAAAGAGACTAACAACATGCATTCCGTATATTTGATTTTTTTTCTTGCTTTCCTTTCCTCTACTTTATTTTTTTACTATCTTAATTTCCTTTCTTTTTATTCTCACGCGACCTCAATAACCTCAGTAATATCAGGTATTCCATATAGTTCTTGTTTTTTCTTTCCTTTTCTTATTTGATTCAACGGTATTTTTAGTGGGTTATACAAGGCCAACGTCCCCTTATTACCCTTACCACAATTACCTTCACCAATGAGCTTTGAGTCTACATATAAGAGGTCAGGACCGTATATTTCGTTTACTTGAGATAGTTTGTTTGTCTTTCATTCTATACTTGTTTTGAATTCTACGGTACTTCTGAGTGTGATATATATATATAAGGCCAACATTACCTTATTGAAACTAACGCAATCACCTTCACCTGCGAGCTTTGAATCTAAATATAAGAGCTCATCACCGTATCATTTCCCATGTGTGATTCTGTCTTTATGTTTTCCTCTACGCGTCGGGCGACACAGCAGCTTTAATTACCTCGACTCATCCGCCTGCGCTGCGATCACTGCATCTGATTTTTCGCGATCAGCATTCCGTATATTGCGTATGTGTAATTCTGTCCTTCCCTCGCTCCCCTATGATCTGGAAAGAATACGAATTGCGAGGTGAACGTCAAAGGGTTTTCGAAAGCGTTTACGTCAATATGGATATTTCTGAGTGAATCCTTTTCCCGTTTTTGAAAAGTGAGAATGGAATTATTCGGGATTTCTAAACTAGACGCCATGAACCCTGATTCTATATAGTCTTTTCATCCATTATTACCGGGCCATCTTGCTTTCGAGGGCAAGTTCAACAACAAAACGGGACAATTCTACCCTGGCTCAAAAATACATCGATGCAATAAAAAAAAATCGAGATCAGCGACGATGGGTGTTAGCGACCTGCCTCCCCAACGCTTGAAGCCTACCCAATGCCGTCCAGCTGTGGGTCAGTGCCTCTTCAGCTGACTGGCTAGACTGCTGGCTTCCCGTCTGACTGGTCGTTGGTTCAAGCTCCGGCACAATATTTTTTTCCACTTTTCCGAGCACGATCAATTTCTCCTGTTTTTCGAGATACTGCGATAATGTGTAATGAAGTATATCAAAGTTCCTCCCCTGCACTGAAGCACGGGACTGCGACCCACACGCATCTTTCTACGAATCGTCGATCATATCCATATTTTTTGCTCATTGGATACTTTTTTTTTACCGGAAAGCAAACACTGAGAAAATCCCACAAATCACCGTTCCCACAACACGAGAGAAGGAGTTACAAAAATGTATATATATATGTTATGTGTTGTGTACATATTGAAACACGTACTTGGGGAGGCAAACGTAAGCTGGACGCACACCTAGCCAAATCCCGGACAAGGCAGCTCAACGTGAACAAAGACAAAGCCACAAAAGACAGACAGACTGATAGACAAACAGGCAAACAGACAGACACATAGAAATAAACCCAATACAACAGAGAGGCAGGCGGACACGCAGGGAGAGGCAGAGGCACCAATAACACGACAGACAGACAGACAAACAAAGAGACAGACACACACGCAAATACAACTCATACAAATATCAAATATCAGCAACAAGAAAAACAAAACTCGCTAAATAAAAATAAGACAAACTGCTCTTTTCTCTTCCTCTCTCTCGTCATTCATCTCTCTCTCTCTATATATATTAATCTCTTTCTCATTTTTCATATCTCCATCTCTCTCTCTCTCTCTCTCTCCGGGGAGGTTTAAGGTCATCAAAACAATAGTAGCTGCGTGCTGACGGCTCGTAAAGGGACGGCTGAGGGCCCTTTATACCTCCTTTGGCAGCTCCTGGAGGCGGCGGCAGGGGCGGGAGGGCAGGGGGAGAGGGAGGGAGGAAGGGGGCAAGGCGGGAAGGCAACGGGAGGGGAGGAAGGAAGTAGAGCGGGGAGGGAGTGAAGGAAGGAGGAAGGAAAGACAGGAAGAGAGGGCAGAGGAAAGGGCGGAAGGGTAGAGGAAGGGGATGAAGGTAGGACAGGGAGGGGTAGAAGAAAAGAAGAAAGAAGTAGGAAAGAACAGGACAAGAGGATAGAAGGATGGGACGAAGAAAAGGAGACAGGGTGTAATGGCAGAGGAAGGGGATGAAGGAAGGGCAAGGAAGAGGCAGGCAGAAGAAAAGAAGGAAGATAGGAGGACAGGGCAGGAGGACCAGAGGATAGGATAAAGAAAGGAAAACAGGGCGGTAGGGCAGAGGAAGATAATGAAGGAAGGATAGAGAGGCGTGAAGGCGCAGAAGAAACGGTCGAAGAAAAAAGAACAGAACTGGAGGAAGATAAAAAGGATGAAGGAAGGAGGACACGGCCGTAAGGTAGAGGAAAATGATGAAGAAAGCAGAACAGGGAAAGGGAAAAAGGAATAGGGAAAGGAAAGGGAAGCAGGGCAAGGGAATAGAGGGAGGAGGAGGGAGGAAAGGGGACAAAACGGAAGGAGAGATGAATGGGAGCAAGACCTTGATGGGACGTTAAGATGGCGTGACGGAAGGAGGAAAATAGGAAGGGAAGAACCGAGGATGGGGTAGCTGAATGGCAGGGGTGGGAAGGGACGGCAGAAGAAGCAGGGGAGGATAGGAAATAGAGAGAGCAAGTAAGGGAGGCCAGAATCAAAGAATGCGAGGTGGGAAGGGCAGGAGAGGGAGGGAAGTGTAAAATAGTAGGGAGGGAATGGGGGGCAGAAAAGGAGAATGGGGTGGAGTGCAGTGCTGTAAGATGCAGGAGACGGTTGCAGAGGAGGTGGATATGGGTGGGGGAAGGATGCAGAGGAGGTGGATATGGGCAGGGGAAGGATGCAGAGGAGGTGGATATGGGCAGGGGAAGGATGCAGAGGAGGTGGATATGGGTGGGGGACGGATGCTGAGGAGGTGGATATGGGTGGGGGAAGGATGCAGAGGAGGTGGATATGGGCAGGGGAAGGATGCAGAGGAGGTGGATATGGGTGGGGGAAGGATGCAGAGGAGGTGGATATGGGTGGGGGAAGGATGCAGAGGAGGTGGATATGGGTGGGGGAAGGATGCAGAGGAGGTGGATATGGGTGGGGGAAGGATGCAGAGGAGGTGGATATGGGTGGGGGAAGGATGCAGAGGAGGTGGATATGGGTGGGGGAAGCAGAAAAAAAATGTTAGGTTCGGTTAGGCTGACTATGGTTCGATTATGAAAGGTTGGGTTGAGGCAGGTTGGATTAGGATAGGTTTGGCTCGGTTAGCAGGATTTGTTTGGTTTGGTTTAATTTGGTTTGGGGTTAGGTTAGGTTTGGTTAGGTTAGGTTTGGTTAGGTTAGGGTTGGTTTGGCTTGGTTTGGTTAGTTTTGATTTGATTTGCATTGGTTTGTTTTGGTTCTCCTTGGTTTGGTTGGTTAGGTTTGGAGACGTTTTGTTTGGTTAGGTTAGGTTCAGAAAGCTTGGAAAAAGGGCAGCGGTGGGTAGATCATGCAATGGGTGTAGAAAGCAGGATCTACGGATAAGGCAAGCGGTGGCAGGGGAGAGAGGGTGCTGAAGGGGAGCAATAGAGTCAAAAGGCAGCGGAGTAGAGCCATGACAGGGGTGGTTGGCAGGGTGTGAAAGGGAGGATTAAGAGGCTGTGGAGGAGGGGATTAAGATGTGACAGGCAGCGAAGGGAAGGGAATCAGATATGTCGGGGAAAGGAACGGGAGGAGGAAAGAGGAGGAGGAGGAGGAGGAGGAGGAGGAGGAGGAGGAGGAGGAGGAGAAGGAGGAGGAGGAGGAGGAGGAGGAGGAGGAGGATGTGAAGAAGAAGAAGAAGAAGAAGAAGAAGAGAAAAGAAAAGAAAGATGTAGTGGGAAGAAAAAAAACGAGAGAGAGAGAGAGAGAGAGAGAGAGAGAGAGAGAGAGAGAGAGAGAGAGAGAGAGAGAGAGAGAGAGAGAGAGAGAGAGAGAGAGAGAGAGAGAGAGAGAGAGAGAGAGAGAGAGAGAGAGAGAGAGAGAGAGAGAGAGAGAGAGAGAGAGAGAGAGAGAGAGAGAGAGAGAGAGAGAGAGAGTGTTTACCTGGGTTACCGGGATACTAATTAAAACGTTCTTCACCTTCAGCTCCGCGGCCTCAAGCTTCTAATTTACAGCCCCAACATATTTGGTTTTCGTTTTTTCTTCCCTCCCTCGGGCGGATACGTACATAGAAACTGAATCCATGTGAATATTACAAACGCTTGCTAATCCACTTTCCTCCACCACTTTCCTCCTGCTTCCTCTTCATCCCTCCCAGCTTCTCCACTTTCCTCCTCGCTTCAACACTTTCCTTCGTTTTTTTTTTCGAGGCAGTAATATTTTTTTCTCTTCTTTTTTTCCTTCTGCTGAAACACTACAAAGATTTAGGAAACTTTGGAAACCGTCTTGTGATATGCAACGTTCAACGAGGCCTTCAAACGCACACGCACACACGCAAACATACACACACACACACACACACACACACACACACACACACGCACACACAGACACAAACGAAAAAAACAAACAGAAAAACAATAGTCCAGTAAACTAATTAATCTACTTTGAACAGCTAAGAAAGGAACACGGAGTTAGCAAGGAATACGCAAAGTAGAAGTGAGTCAAACAAGGAAAAAATAGAAGACTCAAATGCATAACGGGAAAAAAAACAGGGAAAAAATAAAACTGGCAAGGAGGTTGAATTCGTGACAAGGCGACAGAGATGGGAAGGCAGGTGATACGGGAGGGGGGCATGGGGGATCAAGGGGGGGGGGGAGCAGCCAGTCTTGCCTCGGGTCTAATTTCAATATTCCACCAATACTGTCGATGCTATTATATACTTGACAGATAGACTTCGCCGTGCCTCGCTTTTTCCTATCGATAAAGAGTAGTATTTCACGACTGCCGAGCGAGGGAGTATTGGCAGCCTCGTGTGTGTGAGTGTGTGTGTGTGTATGTGTGTGTGTGTGTGTGTGTGTGTGTGTGTGTGCTATAACTTATACACGAGACAATTTTCCGCCCTAATAAATCTTCTAGAACATACTTAGCATGAAACTATTATTAGCCTGTCTTTTTTTGCACACACACACACACACACACACACACACACACACACACACGCACGCACGCACGATCGCACGCACGCACACACACGCACACGCACACACACACACTACTTCCCACACCTTTCACAATGATCATCACCCCAAAAAAGAAAAGATAAAAAAAAGAGGTGGAGAATATGTGGGGAAAAAGAAACAGCCCAAGAGGGAGAGAGAGAAGGAAAAGGAGAAGAAGGAAAGAAGTGATGAAGGATGAACGAAACGCAGGAAGAAAAAGAGGAAGTGAATGCAAGGGAAATCGAAAAGGAGGAGGAGGAAGAGGAAGAAGAAAAAGGGAGAGAGAGAGAGAGAGGAGGTTATGGAAAAGACACAGCGAGAGAAAGATATAAAAAATCGTGATCAAAGAGTAAGAAGACGAGAAACAATAACTAACAAAATGAGAAATATAATGAATACGGAGGAGGAGAAGGAAGAGGAGGAGAAGGAGGAGGAAAAGCAGGCAAGCAAGTACATCCCCACAATCAAAGTCCCACCGCCCCCCCCCATCCCCACCCCCCGCCACACACACCAACACATACAGGTAGACTAATCGCGCTCACTTCCCAGGAGACCAACGCGGACGTCCTGAACACAAAATACCACCGACACAGTGTATAGAAAAACTGCTGAGGCTCTGAGCTGCTGATTAGGTTGGGTCCTCCCGGGGTCAGTTTCTTTGGGTCCGCACACGCCTTGCTAATGGGTGTGGGTCCGTGCGGGTACTCTTCTAATTGACTCCGTAATTTTCTGCTTATTGAGCGAGGTGGAGAATATTAACTACGAGAGAGAGAGAGAGAGAGAGAGAGAGAGAGAGAGAGAGAGAGAGAGAGAGAGAGAGAGAGAGAGAGAGAGAGAGAGAGAGAGAGAGAGAGAGAGAGAGAGAGAGATAGAGAGAGAGAGAGAGAGAGAGAGAGAGAGAGAGAGAGAGAGAGAGAGAGAGAGAGAGAGAGAGAGAGAGAGAGAGAGAGAGAGAGAGAGAGAGAGAGAGAGAGAGAGAGAGAGAGAGAGAGAGAGAGAGAGAGAGAGAGAGAGAGAGAGAGCAATGTTATGTAGTTCTGTTCGTTTCGGCGTGAATATTGGACTGACTAACTGACTATCCGTGTGTGTTGTGTGTGTGTGTGTGTGTGTGTGTGTGTGTGTGTGTAATAATAATAATAATAATAATAATAATAATAATAATAATAATAATAATAATAATAATAATAATAATAATAATAATAATAATAATAATAATAATAATAATAATAATAATAATAATAATAATAATAATAATAATAATAATAATAATCTGTTTATTAAGTGATTGCAGCTGTTAAGCTGAAAATATACACATAAAATAGTATAATGTTGAAATATAATAAAAAAAATTAATATAAACGGGTGTAGGAGGATGAAATAAAAAAGGTCGGGGGGGGAGGTTAAATGATGGAATGCAGTGCGTTTGTGCATGAGGAGGCTGTGTCATTTTCCGGGTGGCGGGTCAAGTGTTTGTTACACTTTTTTAAGTGTTATTTTTAAGGTGGTTCGTGTTAAGTGTTTGTTTAAGGCGCGAACTGTTACCTCACTCGTTACAGGGCAGGTTTTACCGTTGCCTGCTTCACAGTTGATTGTTGTAGGTGAGATAACATAATAGCCTTATAATTAAAGTGATGATAGATACATGATAATTTTTTCAAGCAGGCAGTGCTTGAGCCCACCAGGGGTAACAACACTCTAGACTTGGTCTTAACTAACAACGAGAATATGATCAGCGAGCTAGATGTTGGGGGAGAATTAGGTGGCAGTGATCACAAGGAAATTAGGTTTAAATTAGACTGGGCGGTGACCCATGAACTCAACCCTGTGTTGATGCCTGACTTTAGAAGAGCTGATTATGAGAGGCTTAGAAGACACCTTGAGGAGGTAAATTGGGGAGCCTTAGGGCTGGACGAGGGCCAGATCTCAGGGCTGGAACAGGAAAGACAGGGAAATCATGTACAATAATTTAGTTAGAGTAATTGCAGATGGTCAGAGACAGCATATCCCTTACCAAGCACGTAGGAAGGAAAATAACAACCCCAAATGGATGACCCGCAGACTCAAGCATGAGATAGGCTTGAAGAGAGGAATTTATAGGAAAATAAAGAACGGAGAAACCCACCTCAGAGGTAGGTATGTTGAGCTAACCAGGTCGGTGAAGAAGAACACCCGCCTAGCAAAAAGAAATTATGAGATTAGGGTCGCCAACGAGGCCAAGAGTGATCCCAAGGGCTTCTTCAAATTGTACAGAACGAAAACAAGGGACAGAATTGGACCGTTGAAAACAAACACAGGTGAGCTCGTTGAGAATGGAGAAGATATGAGTCAAATGATGAATGACTATTTCCTCTCAATTTTCACGCAGGAAAATCTAACAACCATTCCGGAGAGAGTTCAGATATATGAGGGCGAAGGGAACGACAAGTTGAGGGATGTGATCATCACTGGGCAAGTAGTCCAGGATGAGATTAGTAGGTTGAAGAAAAGCAAATCGCCGGGCCCAGACGAAGTATTCCCAAGGGTGCTGAAAGAGTGCAAGAAGGTCCTCAGTGGCCCGCTTATCGATATCTGTAAGATGTCGGTAAATTCTGGGTATGTGCCCAATCAATGGAAAGTAGCTAATGTGACGCCGATTTTCAAAAAGTGAGACAAGTCAGACATTTCAAATTATCGCCCAATTAGCTTATCATCAGTTTTAGGAAAGATGTTGGAGTCAATTATAGCCGGGAGCATTCGGGACCATCTAGAAAAGCATAATTTAATTTATGATTCACAGCATGGATTCACAAAGAATAGGTCTTGCCTTACTAACCTGTTGTCCTTCTACACTAAAGTAATCGAGGCGGTTGACCGAGATGAAAACTATGACATACCGTATCTAGATTTCAGTAAAGCGTTCGATAAAGTTCCCCATCACCGGCTATTACTAAAATTACAGGCTCACGGCATAGATGGGAAAGTTTTGACCTGGATCAGAGCGTGGCTTAGTGGTAGGAAGCAGAGAGTGCAAATCAATGGCAGATGGAATTCAATGTCGGGAAGTGTAGCATTCTGAGTGTAGGCAGGAATAACCCCTCACACAATTACTCCTTAAATGGCACTCCTCTAAGTAGGTCTGGGCGTGAGAGAGACTTAGGAGTCCTAGTGAGCGCTGACCTCCGTCCTAGGGCTCAATGCATTCAGGCTAAAAATCAGGCAAACAGAGTACTTAGTTTCATCTCAAGGAGCGTAAGCAATAGGAGCGCTGAAGTCATCCTCAAACTTTACTTAGTACTAGTTAGACCTCATCTCGATTATGCAGTTCAGTTCTGGTCCCCCTACTATAGAATGGATATCAAGATGTCAGAATCTGTACAGAGGAGGATGACAAAGATGATTCAGGGGGTTAGAAACTTGCCTTATGAAGACAGGCTGAAGCAGTTAAATCTACACTCGCTAGAAAGGCGAAGGTTGCGAGGAGACTTGATCGAAGTCTATAAATGGATGAAGGGCTTTAATAAAGGGGATGTCAATAAGATTTTGATAGTAAAAGAGCCAGGTAGGACGCGTAGCAAAGGTTTTAAGTTAGACAAATTCAGATTCAACAAAGACATAGGCAAGAATTGGTTCACTAATAGAGTGGTGGACGAATGGAACAGGGTTGGGGGCCATGTTGTGGGTGCCAATACCGTAGATACATTCAAGAAGAAGTTAGATAAAGCCATGGATGGTGAGGTAAGGTAGGGTTGAGTGTACAGGAGCTGCATTGTATAGGCCAAACGGTCTCTTGCAGACTCCTTACGTTCTTATGTTCTCACTGGGACATTAAAAGGTGTGTGTTTTTTAGTCTAAAAATGGTATTGACAATTTTACACAATAGTTGCAAAGTTTATGTGAGCGGTCGCACGAAGATAAGTAGCACACCCAGAGCGGACCTTGTGTCCCGTGCCCTCACCCGTTTTCTTCTCCCCCTGGTAGCTCGGGCGAATGGTATTTATGTGCGTTGCTCCTTCCCCGAAATTGTTGATCTTCATCACGACCTTCCTCACGTCCCTGTCCCTGAAGAAGCCCACCTCGCCGGCCTTCATCTTGGGCGGCTTGTGCAGGTTTGATCCCGGCGTGTAGATCACCGCCACGTTGTTTAGCTTGTTGCCCTGCGTGCTGTTGGCCTTGCACAGCTGGGCCGCGTCCTGCAGCAGCGCGGCGGGCACGTCCCGCGGGCGCTGGCCGGGCTCCAGCTGCAGGTACACGTGGGCCGAGGGCAGCGCGTCCACGTGGAAGAAGAGCACGCGCTCCGTGGCCTGTGCCGTCAGGCTGTCGTTCTCGTGTTTGTCCGCCCCCATGACGAGCGTGGCGGGTGGGTCCACCACGTCGCTGAGGAAGGCGAACAGCATGCCTCGGGGCCACTGCAGCAGCGGCGAGGCGGTGCACGGGACGGCGGGTCGCCTTGCGCGGGCCTTGTCTTCCTTCCGGGCAGCCTTGTCAACGGTGTCCTTTCTATGGTGGTCTTCTCTTTAGCGCCCTTCTCTTTAGCGTCCTTTCCCATGGTGGTGTTGGTGCTGGCGGTGGTCATGCTGGCGTTGCTACACAAAGCCATGTTGTTCAGTGTCCATAACAGTTATAGGTCGGGATTCAATACCTCACCTCGGCTTGGTACTCCCTCGTCATCTGAGTCGAGTTGACATTGCACCCCTCCGAGTCTAGATCTGGTGGTACAAATTTTGAGTCTGATAAGGACGCGTACACAGAGAAAGCAGGCTACCGACTACTGATTATCGGCGCTAACCATCGCTGACTACTCATACGGACCTGCTCCTGTTACCCGCCCTGGTAACTATATAGCTCACAGCATGAGTGAGCCCTGTTTTACTCATCCACCTCTTTATAAGTAAACCAAATCTTGCGTATGTCCTTGTTGAATCTAAGAGGGAATTATGAGACGAAAAGAGAGACGAGAACGGGAGGAGGAGGAGGAGGAGGGGATATAGGAAGAAAAAAAAACAATAAGGGAAAAGAACGAGGAAGTAAGGAACAGAGATAAGAGGAAAGGAATACAGGAATACACTTTGATATGCATAAGGACCAAAAAATGAGTCAGAAGCAGGACGTGGAAGCGAACGAGGAACACGAGGACGATAACGAGGAACAGATGACAATCTCTAAGGAGACACACAAAAAAGGCATAAAAAACATGTTGGCATGTATGAAATGACGCATGAAAATTACAGGCTTTCTGAGGGATGAAATGAATGTGTCCAGCGATAGCTTGAGGGGAGGGGAGGGGAGGGAAGGGAAGAGGAGGAAAAGGAAGGGAAAGGAAGAAAAGGGAAGGGGAGGGGAGGGGAGGGGAGGGGACGGGAAGGGAAGGGAAGGGGAGAGAAGGGAAGGTAACGGCGGGAAGGAAGTATAAATCTGAGGGAAGGGAGGGAGAGGGAAGGATAGGGAATAGAGGAGAAAATTAAGGGAAAGAGAGGGAAAGGAAGGAAAGGTAATGGCAGAAAAAGGAAGAAGAGGGTAAGTATGACGGACATAATCTATCAAGGAAAGCAGGCAAAGAATGTGAAGGAAAAGGGAGGAAAGTAGATGAAGGTGAAATGAAGGCAAGGGAAAAACATAGATGACAAATGATGAAATGAAACGAAATGAAAGATAAAAACGATTAGGGAAGGGAAAGAATTGAAAGGAAAGGCAAGGTAAGATAAAAAAGGAGATAATGAAAAGATATTGTAAGGAAAGGTAAGGTAAGGCTGAATAAGTCAGGTGAGGTAAGGCAAGGCAAGTGAAGAACGGTAAGGCAAGGCAAGGCAAGGCAAGGGAATCTAAGGGGAGATACGGGAAGGTAAGGCAAAGAAAGGTGAGGTAAGGTACGGTAAAGTGAGATAAGGTAAAGTAAGGCAAAGGAATCTAAAGGGAGATAAGGTTAGGCAAGGAAATGTAAGGCAGATGAGAGAAATATAAGAACGTAACATAAGAACATAAGAACGTAAGGAGTCTGCAAGAGGCCGAGTCAAGGCAAGGCAAGGTATAGTTAAGTAAGGTAAATTAAGGCAAGGGAATCTTAACGAAAGTACGTGAAGGTAAAACAAAGTAAGGTAAGATAAGGTAAGGCAAAGTAGGGCAGGTGAGGTAAGGTAAGGCGACATGAGGCAGGTGAGAGGCAAGAACACCCGTCATGGTACAGTGGGGTAAGTTAAAGTAAGGTAAAGTATGGTGAGACAGGTAAGGCAAGGCGGGGTAGGGTTAGGTAAGGCAAGGTAAGGTATGGTAAGGTAAGACAGGTAAGGCAAGGCGGGGTAGGGTTAGGTAAGGCAAGGTAAGGTATGGTAAGGTGAGACAGGTAAGGCAAGGCGGGGTAGGGTTAGGTGAGGCAAGGTAAGGTGAGGCAGGTAAGGTAAGGCGGGGTAGGGTTAGGTGAGGCAAGGTAAGGTGAGGCAGGTAAGGTAAGGCGGGGTAGGGTTAGGTGAGGCAAGGTAAGGTGAGGCAGGTAAGGTAAGGCGGGGTAGGGTTAGAGAAGGCAAGGTAAGGTATGGTGAGGTAAGGTGACTTGAGGCAGGTGAGGGCCCAAGAACACCCGTCATGGCCCAGTGCGTGTTGGCCGGACATTATCTGCCTTTGTAATTCCCCCAAATTGGCGCTACGGGGCGAGGAGGGACGGCCTGAGTGATGAGCCGCCCTGTGACGTGTAATTAATGTGATGCAACGCCCGGACGCCACTGTTAGCGACCCTTACACCTCCCCGACCCCCGGCAATTACCTTCCTGGCTTATTACAACACCTCGACGGTAGTAAGGCACAGTGACCCCTCCTCCTTCTCCACTTCCTCCTCCTCCTGTTGCTGCTGCTCCTCCTCCTCCTCCTCCTCCTCCTCCTCCTCCTCCTCCTCTTCGTCTTCGTCTTCTTCGTTTTCATCTTCGTCTTCATTTTCTTCTTCGTCCTTTTCTTCGTCTTCGTTTTCTTCGTTTTCATCTTCGTCTTCATTTTCTCCTTCGTCTTCGTCTTCCTCTTCGTTTTCTCCTTCGTCCTCGTCTTCTTCGTCTTCGTATTCTTCTTCGTCTTCTTCTTTGTCTTCCTCTTCGCCTTCCTCCTCTTCTTCCTCCTCCTCCACTTCCTCCTCCTCCTCTTGCTCCTCCTCTTGCTCCTCCTCCTCTTCCTCTGGCTCCTGTTGATGCTGCTCCTGTTGTTTCGAGGTTACCAAAGTTGAGGGTTGTTGAGTAAGGGCTGTTGGTTCTTCCTTTTAGCCGCAGTACAAGCAATAGTAAGGGAAAGGTGTTGCTATTCCTCCGGCTACTGCTAGGAGAAGTTAAGGAAACTGGAGGCTTTTGAGAATAGTGTGATGTTTAGAGATGTCAGCGGCCCCAAACATTACATTTTCATTTACGAACATTTGTAAAGTAAAATTCTGCATGTACAGTCGCCCCTATAATTATTGGTGATGTAAACGACCCCAAAATTTTACTTCTACGAACATTAGTAAGGTAAGATTCTTTATGTAGAGTCGCCCCAAAAATTATCAGCCACCGTGTGAACGACAGAATAGAGAAATGAGCGATAACTAGAAAAATGGACGCTGCTTTCTGTAAATATCGTACGTTTTAGGATGCTTTCAAATTCCTTTAATATTCTGAGAAGTTAATTTTTATAGCCCCCTCACCTGCCTCCTGTCTTCCCATTTCTGTCACCCTGAATCCTGCATCCTTGCCATTTTTCTTTTTTATCCTGTACTTTCCTTAAACATATTAGTAATTTTTTCCAGATTTTTTCCTACTCTTTCCCAGTATTTTGTCTGTATCTTTGCCCCTTTATGTGCCCTTCTTCTTCTCCTCCTTCCGTGACTTGTTCCTGACGCTCTTGTGAAAAATAGGTGTTATCAGATAGTGTAAATGGTACCAAACTTTTTCTCACCTTATTTAAGAAAATCAATCTCTTTATCAATCTCTTATCTCTGTATACATTATCTACCAGTGTATCCTTCAACTACGCTGTTTGCAAATGTATGGGAATATATATTTGTATGTATGAAAGTGCATAAGAAGAAAAAAATATCAGAGAATGGAAGCAGGAAATGGAGGCCGGAATAAGTGTAGGAGGGGAAAGAAAGAGCAAGGGAGGAAAGAAGGAGGAGAAGGAAAAAGAAAGGGATGGAGAGTAGAGCGATAAGGAAGAAAGAAAAGATGCAAGGAAGGAAGGTGACAGGTCGAGAAAGAGAGAGAGGAAGAAAGGACAAGAAATAAATATAAATGGACACAGGGCGGAATGGTAGGAGAGAAGCAGAAACGGGAGAAAGAAGGGGAAGAGGAAAGCAGAACGAAACAGAAGGAGAGAAGCAAAAAGGAGAGAAAAAAGGGAAAGAGGAGAGTAGAGCGGGATAGTAAGAGAAACGCAGAAAGCGGAAGGAGAAGGGAAATGGAAAGCAGAACGGAGAAGTAGGAGTAAGGCAGAAAAGGGGATAAGAGGGAAAAGAGGAAACCAGGGCGAAAGAGTAGGCGAAAAGCAAACAGGAGAGAAAGAAGGAAGAGAGGAGAGCAGAACGGGATAGTGAGAGAAAAGCAGAAAGGGAGGAAGAAGGGAAAGAGGAGAGGGAAAAGCAGAAAAGGGAGAAAGAAGGGAAAGAGAAAACCAGGACGAAACCGTAGAAAGGAAGCAGAAAGGGGAAGCAGAAGCAAGCAGAAAGGAAAGAGGGAGCTACCAAGAAAGGGAATGCTAGGGGAACGGGGAGGAGGAAAGAGGAAAAGAGAGAAGTAAGAAGGAGGAGTTAGTAGGAGAGAAGCAAAAAGGGAAGAAGGACGAAGGGAAAGATGGAGGCAGCAGGAAAGGGAGCGATAAGAGAAGGGAGGCAGAGAAAGAAGGGGAAGAGGGAGGTAGAACGAAAGGGAACTGTAGAAGGGAGGCAGAGAAAGAAGGGGAAGAGGGAGGTAGAACGAAAGGGAATTGTAGAAGGGAGGCAGAGAAAGAAGGGGAAGAGGGAGGCAGAACGAAAGGGAATTGTAGAAGGGAGGAAGAGAAAGAAGGGGAAGAGGGAGGCAGAATGAAAGGGAATTGTAGAAGGGAGGAAGAGGAAGAGGGAGACAGCACGAAAGGGAAATGTAGAAGGGAGGAATAGAAAGAAAGGGAAGAGGGAGGCAGAACGAAAGGGAACTGTAGAAGGGAGGAAGAGAAAGAAGGGGACAAGGGATGCAGAACGAAAGGGAATTGTAGAAGGGAGGTAGAGAAAGAAGAGGAAGAGGGAGACAGCACAAAAGGGAACGATAGAAGAAGATAGGCAGAGAAAGAAGGGGAAAAGGGATGCAAAACGAAAGGAAATTGTAGAAGGGAGGAAGAGAAAGAAGAGGAAGAGGGAGACAGCACGAAAGGGAACGATAGAAGATAGGCAGAGAAAGAAGGGGAAAAGGGATGCAAAACGAAAGGAAATTGTAGAAGGGAGGAAGAGAAAGAAGGGGAAGAGGGACGCAGCAGGAAAGGGATGATAGGAGAAGCGAGGAAGAGAAAGAAGGGGAAGAGGGACGCAGCAGGAAAGGGATGATAGGAGAAGCGAGGAGGAGAAAGAAGGGGAAGAGGGACGCAGCAGGAAAGGGAACGATAGGAAAAGCAAGGCGGAGAAAGAAGGGGAAGAGGGACGCAGCAGGAAAAGGAACGATAGGAGAAGCGAGGCGGAGAAAGAAGGGGAAGAGGGACGCAGCAGGAAAGGGATGATAGGAGAAGCGAGGCGGAGAAAGAAGGGGAAGAGGGACGCAGCAGGAAAGGGAACGATAGGAGAAGCGAGGCGGAGAAAGAAGGGGAAGAGGGAGGCAGCAGGAAAGGGATGATAGGAGAAGCGAGGCGGAGAAAGAAGGGGAAGAGGGACGCAGCAGGAAAGGGAACGATAGGAGAAGGAGGCGGAGAAAGAAGGGGAAGAGGGAGGCAGCAGGAAAGGGATGATAGGAGAAGCGAGGAGGAGAAAGAAGGGGAAGAGGGAGGCAGCAGGAAAGGGATGATAGGAGAAGCGAGGCGGAGAAAGAAGGGGAAGAGGGACGCAGCAGGAAAGGGAACGATAGGAGAAGCGAGGCGGAGAAAGAAGGGGAAGAGGGACGCAGCAGGAAAGGGAACGATAGGAGAAGCAAGGAGGAGAAAGAAGGGGAAGAGGGACGCAGCATTAAAGGGATGATATGAGAAGCGAGGGGGATAAAGAAGGGGAAGAGGGACGCAGCAGGAAAGGGAACGATAGGAGAAGCGAGGCGGAGAAAGAAGGGGAAGAGGGACGCAGCAGGAAAGGGAACGATAGGAGAAGAGAGGCGGAGAGAGAAGGGGAAGAGGGAGGCAGAACGAAAGGGAAGTTTAGAAGGGAGGAAGAGAAAGAAGGGGAAGAGGGAGGCAGCAGGAAAGGGAACGATAGGAGAAGCAAGGAGGAGAAAGAAGGGGAAGAGGGAGGCAGCAGGAAAGGGAACGATAGGAGAAGCGAGGCGGAGAAAGAAGGGGAAGAGGGACGCAGCAGGAAAAGGAACGATAGGAGAAGCGAGGCGGAGAAAGAAGGGGAAGAGGGACGCAGCAGGAAAAGGAACGATAGGAGAAGCGAGGCGGAGAAAGAAGGGGAAGAGGGACGCAGCAGGAAAGGGATGATAGGAGAAGCGAGGCGGAGAAAGAAGGGGAAGAGGGACGCAGCAGGAAAGGGAGAAGCGAGGCGGAGAAAGAAGGGGAAGAGGGAGGCAGCAGGAAAGGGAACGATAGGAGAAGCAAGG
>NC_066530.1:4843792-4891292 GCF_024679095.1 Eriocheir sinensis | reverse complement strand
GTCTGTTAAAAAAGGGAAATACAGAAGTAGACGAAGAGGAGAAAATGGAAAGGATGATAAGCGAGAAAAACAACAACAACAGACGGACGAGGAGACAGATAGATAGGAAGGAAGAAAGGAAGGTGAGGAAAGGACGAGAAAGAGAGGAAGGAAGGAAGGAAGGACGAGAAATAAAGATAAATGGACGCAGAAGGAAAGATATGAAGGAAGGCGAATAAGCGTGAAAGAGGAAACTGGAAAAGGTGTAGAAAAGGTGACCAATCGGAATGGGAACAGAGAAACGGGAAAAAATATGACTAACTGTATTTTGTTTGTCTTGAAAAGGTGAGAAAGACAGAACAGAAGTAGACGAGGAAGAGGAAAAGAAAATGAAGGTGGAGAGAGAAGAAAACAGAAGGAAAAGGGGGAAAAGGGAAGGAAGAAAATAGAATGTATTGTATATCTTTGCGTGTCTTTCTGTACAATAAAAACAGAAAAGTACAGTACAGATGAGGGAGAAAAGGGAAAGGAAAATGGAGTGGAAGAAAGGGGAGAGGAGAAAACATGGTAAAAAGACGAAGAAAGAATGGAATAACGCATCCACTTTCTTTTATATCCATTTGTCTTTGTAAATAATGAAAAAAAAAAGGAATAAGAGGAAAGGAAAAGGGAAAATGGGAAAAGTGGGAAGAAAGAACAAAACAAGATGAAAATACAGAAAAAAATAAAATAACGCATCTAATTTTCTATATCCATTCGTCTTTGTAATTAATGAAAATAAGAATGAAAGGAAAAGAAAGAGGAAAATGAGGAAATGGGAGGAAAGGGAAGAAGTGAATAGGAAAATGGGACAAAGTGAACGGTATAACGAAGTGGAGTATTAAAAAAAATTGTCCTTGTGAATAATAAAAATGAGAATTAGAGGAAAAGAGAAAAAAATGAGAAAAGGAGGAAAGGGATGAAAATAAATATGAAAACGGGACATAACGCAATGGAGGAAAAGAAGACAAAAGAGAAAAAGAAAAGAAAATGAGAGAAAAGAGAAGAGAAAAAAAGGAAAATGAGAAAAGTGGGAGGGAAAAGGGAAGAAAATGGATAGGAAAAAGGGACAAAGTGAACGGCATAACGAAGTGAATAAAACCTAGGCCTATTAGTACCCTTGTATAAATAAAGAAAGGAGGAATATGAAGAGGAAGAGGAAAGGGGGAAGAGGGGGAAGGGATGAGGGGTGAAGATTGACGCAAAGAGATTAGTATTGACGAAATTTACTATGCTATCAATGATATCATATTCGTGTGCTTCTCTGTATAAAAAATAGGAGAAATACATAAGAAAAGAGGAAGAGAAAGGGGAGGAAATGGGAGGGGGGAGGGGGAGAGCATACGGAAAAGGAGACCACGCTATCAATCATTTTAACTTTGTCTCTTTCTCTGTATAAGCATTAGGAGAAATACTGCATAAAAGAGGAAGAGGAAGAAGAAAGGAGGAATGGGAGGATGGGAAGGGGAGAGGATATAGAATAAGGGACAGAGTGAAGGAAAACAAAAGTATCAATTGACGTTCTCTTTAAGCCTATGCTTGAAAAAAAAAGAGAAAAGGGGGAAAAGGGAAAGGTGAAGGGAAGGAAAGGAAAAAGGGAAGGATAAAAAAGATATAGAAAGAAAGAGACGGAAGGGAAGAAGGAAAGGATGAAAAAAGAAGGAAGGAGCAGGAAAAGGAAGAAGGAAAGGAAGAAAGAGAATAAAGGAAAAAAAGGAAAGGAAAGAAAGTAACGAAAAACAGAGAAAAAAGGAAAGAGCAGAAAGGGGAAGAAGGTAAGGAAGAAAGACAAAAAAGTAAAAGGAAAAGGAAAAGGAAGAAAGGAAGGATGAAAGAAAAAGAAGGGAGAGACGGGGAGGAAGGGGGCGCTAAACACAAAGGGAGCGGTATGGAAGAAATAAATAAAATAATACCCTAAATAATCTTCTTTGTGCCCTGGTATATGAGCGAGAGATATTTCGTGCAGTCCATAATTTGTGTCACCTCTACGCTGTTCGAGGGATCTATTGCCCGCCCTTACCTAACGCTCCGGGGCCTCATGATACGAATGGGGGACGTGACAGAGGCGGTCCACCCATCATACGTGACACACCTGCTCTGCTCACCCCCTTCAGTCCCATCTTGTCTCTTTCTTACCTGTCATCCATACCTGTCATTTTTTTTCTACCTCCTTCCCTTCCATGGTTATTTTTCCAATCTTTTATTTTTTACTTTTTTTTGTCTCGTTTATTGCCTTCTGTCTTCTCCTTCTTGTATCTTTTTTTATATATCTTCCCTACTTCTCATTCTTTTCTTTCCACCTTGTCTCTTTCTCACCTGTCTTCAATACCTGTCTTTTTTTCTTCCTCCTTCCCTTCCACGGTCATTCTTCCAATCTTTTATTTTTTAGACTTTTTTTGGGATCATTTATTGCCTTCTGTCTTCTCCTTCTTGTATCTTTTTTTATATGTCTTCCCTACTTCTCATTCTTTTCTTTCCACCTTGTCTCTTTCTCACCTGTCTTCAATACCTGTTTTTTTTTTTCTTCCTCCTTCCCTTCCACGGTCATTCTTCCTATCGTTCATTCTTTAGACTTTGGATCATTCATTGCCTTCTTTCTTTCCCTTCTTGTATCTCTTTCATATGTCTTCCCGACTTCTCATTCTTTTCTTTCCCCCTTCCCTCCTCCATCTTCCCCTTTATTAGTCTTTAGATCACTTATTACTTTCTTTTTTCTTTTCATCTTTGTCTCTCTCTCACCTGTCTTTCCTACCTGTTATTTATTTTCCCTCCCTCCGTCTCTCCTTTCTTCCCTTCCACATTTTCTAATATTTCATTCTTTAGTCCTTGGATCACTAATGTCACTTTTTGCTTCTTCTCTTCCCTCCCTCTTCCTCCCTTCTCTACCTCCCTTTTTTTTTTCATTTCCTACTTCTTTACTCCTTTCTTTTCTTCCACGTTCCCTATTCCCACTATGGATAATTTCTTCCTTCCTTCTTTCTTTTACTGCCTTACTCTTTTTCCTCTCCTTCCTTTCCTCCAATTTCCCTCATTACCTCCTTTCATTCCTGCGTATATAGATCCTTCCTTCCTTTTTCTTTCTTCTACCTTTATTCTTTTTTTCTTTTCTTTGTTTCCTTTTTCTCCTCCTTTTTCTTCCATCCCTCTTCCTTTCTTCCTTTCTCTTCTTCCCTCCTTTCCTTCCCTCCACCTTATCTCATTCCCCTCCCTTCTTCCTCCTTTTTCTTCCCTCCCTTTTCCTTTCTTCCTTTCTTTTCTTCCCTCATTCCCTCCCCTCCACCTTCTCTCATCCCCCTCCCTTCCTCCCTCTCTTCTTCTCTTCCCTTCTCCCCTTCCTTCTACCTCCTCTCATTTCTTCCTGTGCTCGACAATATAGACTGTCGATTACACGTACCTTCCTTCACTCCCTCCGTCCGTCCCTTACCTCCATTCCTCCCTCTCCTAATCTTCTCTCCCTTTCCTTTCTTCCCTCCTTTCCTTCCTTCTACCTTCCTCCATTCGTTCCTATCCCCTATTACACTGTTGATCGCTCTTGTTCCTTCCTTCCCTCCCTCCCTACCTCCCTTCCTTCTCCTCTTCCTCTTCTCTCCCCTTCCTCCCTCCCTCCCCTACTCAATGGATCACCTGGTTCTTGCGTGATCTCACCTGTCTCCGCGGTATTTCCTGCTTAATGAACCATCACTCACCTGGATTTCGCCGCTTTCGTATTTCTATCTATTTTCTGTGTCCCCTCATCTGTTCTTTCCATTCGCCATATTGGTTTTCCTCCCTCGCCCCGGGATGTGGGTGACGATAAGACAGAGGGCGAAAGGGGGAAGACAGGAAAAAGAAAGTGAAATGCGAGTGAAAGGGCGGAGGAGAAGGGATAAGGAGAGAGAGAGAGAGAGGGATAGATAAAAGAGAGAGAGAGAGAGAGAGAGAGAGAGAGAGAGAGAGAGAGAGAGAGAGAGAGAGAGAGAGAGAGAGAGAGAGAGAGAGAGAGAGAGAGAGAGAGAGAGAGAGAGAGAGAGAGAGAGAGAGAGAGAGAGAGAGAGAGAGAGAGAGAGAGAGAGAGAGAGAGAGAGAGAGAGAGAGAGAGAGAGAGAGAGAGAGAGAGAGAGAGAGAGAGAGAGAGAGAGAGAGAGAGAGAGAGAGAGAGAGAGAGAGAGAGAGAGAGAGAGAGAGAGAGAGAGAGAGAGAGAGAGAGAGAGAGAGAGAGAGAGAGAGAGAGAGAGAGAGAGAGAGAGAGAGAGAGAGAGAGAGAGAGAGTCAAAACGCTTTCATTCCAATCTGAAAGCGTTTAGTAGCATCAAACCGACATGTTTTTTTTTTTTTTTGCAAGCTAAAGGCAATATATCACAACTGCACTTAGATTTAAACACTTGAAAAATAATTGGTGTGTGTAATGGAAACAGTGAACAAATAACGCTTCAAAAATAAAAGTAAAATGAATGTAGTTTGTTTAATTGATCTTTTTGTATACATTACGATATTCCACGAAGGGAGAGGTAAAAGATAAAACGGTTGAAATAAAAGCGCAATATCGAGGTTCAGTGAAATAAAACGAAAAATAAATAAATTCGAGTTGAGAGAAGACGAGAAAATGAAAAAAAAGAGAAAGAAAAGAACAAAAAGTGAGATGAGAGAAAGGATAAATAAAACGGAGGCCAGGAAAAGAAGATATTGGAAGGAACGGAAAATAGAAAAGAAAATAGCGAAAAGGGAGAAAATCAAGATTGGACGAAAAATAAGGAAAAATCTGTTGAGTTTTTGGACAAATGTAAAAACTTTGATAATTTGTTTTTGGTAACCTGACTCAGCACCAGTATTGTTATGGTAGCGGTAGTGGTGGATATGGTAGTGGTGGTGGGAATGGTGGAGGTGATGGTGGACGTGTTGACTGTGCCACTGTGGTGATGGTTGTGGTGAAGGTGATAGTGGTGATAGTGGATATTTTTCTAATCTCCTGTTGCTCCAGTGTCTTGCTTCTCAAATCCCCTGCCCTTCCAGCCCCCTGCCCCTCCACCCCCTGCCCTTCCAACCCCCTGCCCCTCCACCCCCTGCCCTTCCAACCCCCTGCCCCTCCACCTCCTGACCCTCCACCCTCTGCCCTTCCAACCCTCTGCCCCTCCACCTCCTGACCCTCCACCCTCTGCCCTTCCAACCCTCTGCCCTTCCAACCCCTTCCAACCCCTGCCCTCCACCCCCTGCCCTTCCAACCCCTGCCCTCCACCCCTGTCCTTCCAACCCCTGCCCTCCACCTCTGACCCTCCAACCTCTGCCCTTCCAGCCCCCTGCCCCTCCACCCCCTGCCCTTCCAGCCTCCTGCCCCTCCACCTCCTGACCCTCCACCCTCTGCCCTTCCAACCCTCTGCCCCTCCACCTCCTGACCCTCCACCCTCTGCCCTTCCAACCCTCTGCCCTTCCAACCCCCTGCCCCTCCACCCCCTGCCCTTCCAACCCCTGCCCCTCCACCTCCTGACCCTCCACCCTCTGCCCTTCCAACCCTCTGCCCTTCCAACCCCTGCCCTTCCAACCTCCTGCCCCTCCACCCCCTGCCCTTCCAACCCTCCCTCTTCCCCTCACCTATTTCTTAGTTTCCTCTCAGAAGCTTGCACAGGGAAGTAATCAGCAGCGGCAAGTCCTCCCGAATGCATGGCTTGTGGGCGCACGCTGAATGAAGCACGGACTAATGCATCCTTTGAAGCGCGGGTAGTACAGAGTTTTCAAGGTAAGCGGAGGGAGGGGGGAAGGAACAAAGGGGAGAGGGGGGGGGGAGAAAGAATGGGAGTGTAGGTAATTTATTTATTTATTTATTTTTTTTACGTACAATCAAGGTTTTCTGACATTTTGATTTTCTTTATTTTTTTTCTGTCAAGGGTAAGAATTATTGGCATTTGAAGGGCATGTATGAAAGAATGATTAAGGAGGAGAGGAAGATAAGGGCAAGGAAGAGGCAGAGGAGGAGGAGGAGCTCGAGGAGGAGGAGGAGGAGAAGAGGAGAAAGAGGAGGAGGTAGAGTTAAGTATTGGAAGAGTGGGAGGAAGACGAAGAAGAAGAGATAAGTAAAGGAGGAAGAAAGTAGGAAGCAGGGAAGAAATGAAGGAATAAGGAAGAGGCAAGGAAAGAATAAAGGAATAATGAAGGAAGCGGGGATGGAATGAAGGTAAAACGGAAGGAAGGAAGCAGGAAAGGAAGGAAGAAAGGACATAAAGAAACAACAAAACAAACGAGAAAGCAAGAAAAGAAAAAAAGAAGAAAGGAAGAAAATAAACAGGAGGAAGACATGCGCTCCCATCTTCCAAGAAACTCACCCAAACGTAGAAAAAGCGAGACACAAAACACACACAGACCAATTTCACTTAAGTGGCTCAGCATGTGATACGCAACCGCCATTAGGAAGGTAAATGTGTGTGTGTGTGTGTGTGTGTGTGTGTGTGTGTGTGTGTGTGTGTGTGTGTGTGAGGAAGTATCTGCAAATAACTATAACACGGAAACGTACTAATGCACTTTCCTAATTCTACTTCTTTGTTATATTCCTTAAAATACAAAGAAGGATGGAAAGTGCGTTTTAATGTGCGACGGAACTACTAACGGAAGAAATTTCTCACTGTTTTCATTTTTTCGTTCTATTTCTTTTACATCCTAACGAATAATTCTTAGGAGGGACAAAGGAGGATGGGAATAGGTCATCTCTACGTTCTTATGAGTGACAAAATCTAACGATGTATAGACAGTAATAACACGTAAGTCATTTTATCACTATTTTCATTATTATTATTATTATTATTATTATTATTATTATTATTATTATTATTATTATTATTATTATTATTATTATTATTATGATAAGCTACCAAAGCCTCCCTCCACGGTGCAGATACAACAAGTTAAACCACACAAAATAGCAAAAGGCACTGGAGAGAAGCAAAGGCAACGGCATTCTCTTGTTCTACTCCTCAAATTTCTTTATGGTTATTAAAGGGACAAAGGAGAGTGAACACAAGGACATCTCTACGTTCTTATGCGCGACAAAACTACTAACGGTGTACAGAGACAGTAATAAAACGTATCTCACTTTCCATTCTCTCTAACTCTACTTCATAACTATTCTTGGAGGGACAAAGGAGGGAAGGAACTAGACTAACACCATCGCTGCGTTCTTATGCGTGACAAAAGTACTAACGCTACACCGACAATGGCAAACGTAATCCAATATTTTCTACTCTTCTTCCACTCCCCAGCTTGTTTCTCTTATCAGGACAAAGGTTGGTGGGGACAAGGACATCTCGGCGTTCGTATGCGTGACATAAGTACTAACGCCGCCCCGACAATGATAAACGTAACCTATTATTTCCTCAACTCGTGTTCTTCGGCTTAAGGAGGGAAGGCGACAAAAAAGAGTACAGGAGGTAGAGGGAGTGGAGATGGCTTTGGGGGCTAGAGAAGGTCAGTGGGGAACGAGGGGAAGGATGGAACAAGAGGAAGGAAGTTAGGGGTGGAGGAGGAGGTAGAGGGATTGGAGGAGATGGATTTGGGGAGTAGAGAAGGTCCGTAGAGATGAAGGGGAAGACTAGAAGGAGGAGGGAGGAGGTAGGTAGAGGTGGAAGAGGAGGCAGTTGATATGGTAGAAAGGGGTTAGTAAATGGAAAAGAAGGGGAAGACTGGAAGAAGAAGAAGGGGGGAGGTTAGTAGGCGTAAGAAGGGAGCTGATGTGACAAAAAGGGGATAGGGAATGGAAAAGAAGGGGAGGACTGAAAGGAGAAGGGTGGAGATAAGCAGGGGTGAGGGAACAGAAAAGAAGGGGAGACTGTAAGGAGAAAGGTTAGTAAGGGGAGGAGGTAGCTGAGATGGCAGAAAGGGGGTGAGGGAATAGAAAAGAAGGGGAGACTGTAAGGAGAAAGGTTAGTAAGGGGAGGAGGTAGCTGAGATGGCAGAAAGGGGGTGAGGGAATAGAAAAGAAGGGGAGACTGTAAGGGGAAAGGTTAGTAAGAGGAGGAGGTAGCTGAGACGGCAGAGGGTTGTTAGGGAATGGAAATGGTGGCTGGGAGGAGGAGTAGGTCACCAGGGTCGTGATATTCGTGCGTGTCTTTCCGTAATCTTGTAGGAGGGGTCGGGGAGGGTTAAGGCGAAGGCAGTGGTGGGGAGCATAGGCGGGGCAAGGGCGGGGTGTAGAAGGGAGGGCGGGGACGGGGGCGGCTCAGGGCAATAGGAGAAGTCGGGGTGGGCGGACAAAATCTGTGATTCCTAGACTTTCCTCAGGACACATAACAATCCGCTTATTATGGTGCGTCCGGCGAGGTCACGGAGTTTAGAGAGAGAGAAAGGGGGGAGGGGAAAGGGGGGGCAAGGACGAAAAGAGGAAAAGGAAAAGAATATAAGTTAGAAGGACTGCACTTCTTAGCAAGGAAATGAAAAAAAGCAAATAATACAGAACACTAGAAAGAAAGACATAGATAAAGATACATATAGATAGGGATATATATAGAGAGAGTATACGGCACTAAGGATAAAGAAAGGAGAAAAAAAGCTGAAAAACTGCAATTCTTAGCAATGAGAGAAAAAATAACAGATAAAATAGACAGAGAGAGAGAGAGAGAGAGAGAGAGAGAGAGAGAGAGAGAGAGAGAGAGAGAGAGAGAGAGAGAGAGAGAGAGAGAGAGAGAGAGAGAGAGAGAGAGAGAGAGAGATAGAGAGAGAGAGAGAGAGAGAGAGAGAGAGAGAGAGAGAGAGAGAGAGAGAGAGAGAGAGAGAGAGAGAGAGAGAGAGAGAGAGAGAGAGAGAGAGAGAGAGAGAGAGAGAGAGAGAGAGAGAGAGAGAGAGAGAGAGAGAGAGAGAGAGAGAGAGAGAGAGAGAAAAGGCACTGACGATAAACAAAGGAGAAAATGACTAGATAACCGCACTTCTTCGTAAAAGGTCGCTCTTTGCCACTGAGACATCGGATTCTACGAAGTATCTCGCGGCGGTGCTTTCAAACGCAGTGGGCGGAATGAGCACATTTAGAGCGGCCGTTTACAAGTGAATGCGTGGGATCAGCAGAGTGGGAAGGCGGCGGAGAGGCGAAGTTGCGAGTGTGGGTTCAGGTCACGTACAGGAAGACTACACGATCCGCTACTGCTGTGTGCTAGGGTTCCGCAGGGCAAGGTTAGGGTCCCCTCCGCATTGTGTAGGATCTCTTCAGGCAATTTAGAAAGCTGGTAGTTACGTCGAGAGGAAAAGGAGGAGGAGGAGAAAGGGGATGTTGCTTCTAGTGTTTGTCGGGGTGCGAATGTACCAGAGAACATGTGCTGAAGGGGACTGAGACCACCTAAATGCCCCGCACGTTTTGGTCTTTCATACCATTGATTAGAGTCCGATGCTAGCTTTCATGGATGTCTTCAGTGAATTTAGAAAGCCAGTGGTTGGGTTAGCGTTAGGGTCAACTAGAGAACCTGCACTGAAAGGGATGTTAAGTGAGTGGAGAGGACCGTCACGTTTTGGTCTTTCGTATCATTGTTTAGAGTCCACTGCCAATTTCCATGGATGTCTTCAGTGAATTTGGAGAGCTGGTGGTTAGGTTGGCGTGGGATTCTACTAGAGAACCTGCGCCGGAGGAGAAATGAGGTCAGTTGAGAGGACCGTCACGTTGTTTTCGTTCAATAGAGTTCTGTGTTCAAAGAAGTTCTCACTGTCACCTGCTTTCTCTCGATTTACCTGTCGCGGCTTTCTTTCCCCTCTTTCCTTCCTTCTTTACTTACATACTTCCTTGCTGTTAGGTGTATTAAGAGAGAGACCATACTAAGGACAGGCGTCAAGGAAGGGAATGAAGCTAATCCAGAGTTCCGTCATGTGCAGGCTTTTGTCATTATTCATTCTGCATCTATTAGTTACTCAGAGATAGTTTTCAAGGATGTTCTCGACCCCTTTAGTAATCTGGTGGCCACGCGAAGAGAGCGATAACACCAGAAATCCTACGCTGAATGGAAGAACGAGGCCTCTTGAGAGTATCATCACCTTCTGGCCTTTGTTATTTATTCAGGCCGTTTGCTAACTTTCAAGAACGTTCTAAAGCAATTCAGTTAGCTGGTGCTTGTGTTAAGAGAGATATTTTATCAAAGACCCTGAAGTGACGGGGAAACGGCAGCCAATTTAGAGCACTGTCACGATCTGAGCTCTGTTATCATTTATTAAGATTCTGTGCTGTGTCATGGACGTTTAAGATGATTTCATTGAGATGGCGCTTGCATCGAGAGAGAAATTTAACCTAAAAAGCTGATATGAAGGGAGAAACGAAGTCACAAGTATATACCGTCACTATTAAGATTGTCATTGTTTTTTTTTCTAATGCCCTTAACTAATTTTCAAGAACGTTCTTAAACCTTTCAGTAAGCTGGTGTTTGAGGCAAGACTACAATTCGATCAGAGAAGACGAGAATGATAGGGAACGAGGTCACTAGAATGTAAGTCAACATTTGGCTTCTGTTATTGCTAATTAATGACCTTTTCTAATTTTCAAAGACGTACTCAAGTCTGATGTTTGCGCTGAGAATGGAATTTGAACAAAGAAAGTATGAGGGAGGAGGACAAGATCACTTGAATATACCGCCACTTTTTGGCTTCTATTATCAATTACTGATTTTCTTTGCTAACTTTCAAGGACGTTCTTAATCTCTTCAGAAAGCTGGTGTTTGCCTTAAGGGTACAATTCGATCAAAGAAGCTGAGGCGGGCAGGGAACGAGGTCACTAGAATGTACCGTCAAAATTCAGCTTCCATTATTATTTATTGATGCCCTTTTAAAATTTTCAGAGGTTCTCAAGTTCTCTAGGAAGCTGATGTTTGCATTGAGTGGAGTTTGATCAAAGAAGATGAGACGGGGGACGAGGACGAGTGGGACGAAGTCATTTAATGTACCATCGCGTTTTGGCTTCGTTTAATGTTTATAGATGTCCTTTTCCTAATTTTTCAATCCCTTCAGTAAGATAGTGTTTGAATCAAGAGTGAATGTTGATCAAAGAAGCTGAGATGAAAGGGGATATGAGGTCACTTGAATGTACCGTCACGTTGAGGCTTCTGTTTTTGTATATTAGGGACCTTATCAAATTTCCAAAGATATTCAAGTCCTTTAGGAAGCTGGTGTTTTCGTTAAGAGTTGTCTTCGACAACACTCAGCTGTCATCGTCTTCAACACTAAACATACTCGGTCTATCCTTAACTAAAAATCTCAACTGGAAACTCCATATCTCCTTTCTCGCTAAATCAGCTTCCTCGAGGTTGGGCGTTCTGTATCGTCTCCGCCAGTTCTTCTCCCCCGCGCAGTTGCTATCCATATACAGGGGCCTTGTCCGCCCTCGTTTGGAGTATGCATCTCACGTGTGGGGGGGCTCCACCCACACAGCTCTTCTGGACAGAGTGGAGTCTAAGGCTCTTCGTCTCATCAGCTCTCCTCCTCCTACTGATAGACTTTTACCTCTTAAATTCCGCCGCGATGTTGCCTCTCTTTCTATCTTCTATCGATATTTCCACGCTGACTGTTCTTCTGAACTTGATAGCTGCATGCCTCCCACCCTCCTGCGGCCCCGCTGCACACGACTTTCTACTCATGCTCATCCCTATACTGTCCAAACCCCTTATGCAAGAGTTAACCAGCATCTTCACTCTTTCATCCCTCACGCTGGTAAACTCTGGAACAACCTTCCTTCATCTGTATTTCCTTCTGCCTACGACTTGAACTCTTTCAAAAGGAGGGTATCGGGACACCTCTCCTCCCGAAATTGACCTTTCTTTCGGGCACCTCTTTTGATTCTTTTTTGGGAGCAGCGAGTAGCGGGCTTTTTTTTATTTATTATTGTTTTCTTTTTTGTGTGTGCCCTTGAGCTGTCTCCTTTGTTGTAAAAACAAAAAAAAAAAGGAGCTGAGACGAGGGACGACGAAAAGGCGAGGTCACCTAAATGTACCTCACGTTATGACTTATTGTTTACTGATGTTCTTTTCCTAATCTCTCAACCCTTTCAATAAGCCAGCGTTTTAGTCAAAAGTGAGAGTTAATCAAAGAAACTGAGACGTGCGGGGATATGAGTTCATTTGAATGTACCGTCACATTTCGACTTGTTATTTTTAATTGATGTGCTTTCCTAATTTCTCAACCCTTTCAGTAAGCCAGCGTGTGAGTCAAGAGTGAGAGTTGATCGAAGAAGCTGAGACGAACGGGGCTATGAGTTCACTTGAATGTACCGTCACGTTTCAACTTGTTATTGTTTATTGATATGCTTTCCTAACTTCTGAACCCTTTCAATAAGCCAGCGTTTAAGTCAAGAGTGAGAGTTGATTAAAGAAGCTGAGACGCGCGGAGATATGAGGTCACTTGAATGTACCGTCACGTTTCGACCTGTTATTGTTTATCAGCGGCTCTATAATCTCGATCCCGCGTACCCAGAGTGGTTTCGGGCCGCTGCAGACACGGGCAAATGGGTTTCAGGAAGTCCGGTACATTGGAAACGGTTCGCGCGAAACTATTGTCTCCGCTTTCGAGAATTCCAATTTTGTCTCCAGTTTGCATGAAAAATGTCTAGAAAAAGGATCACTCAGTCTGCCGGGAACACACCTCATATAGAGCGTTTCCCAGCATGCACCTGTATATCACCTGCGTCTCTCTCTCTCTCAGTGTGAGTGTGTGTGTGTGTGTGTGTGTGTGTGTGTGTGTGTGTGTGTGTGTGTGTGTGTGTGTGTGTGTGTGTGTGTGTGTGTGTGTGTGTGTGTGTGTGTGTGTGTGTGTGTGTGTGTGTGTGTGTGTGTTGGTTTCAGGCGGCAGTAAAGTATGCAGTAAAGTAGTGGAGGTGTGCGTGCAGGCGTGCGTGTGGAATTAAAGCACTAAAGTGAAAAGGTGCGTGCGTGTGTGCTTGTGTGTGTGTGTGTGTGTGTGTGTGTGTGTGTTTACGAACCGCACCTGTCACTGTCACCTGGTCTTCCTCAATTTACCTGTCGTGCCATTCCTTCCTCTCCCTTCCTTCCTTCCTTTCCTAAACTGTTTTCCTTCCTTCTTCCTTCTCCCTGCTCTCACAACTTTTATTTACCTGTCCTTCCCCTTTTCAATTGGCTCCCTCTCTCGTAACCTCCCACTTTTTATCCTTTCCTTCACTTCGCATCTTTTCCTCATCTCCTTTCCATGAGTCCTTCCTGTCTTTCATCCTTTTCTTTCCTCGGCCTTGTGCTTCCTTATGTTTTCTCATTTTCATAATTTCTGTTCTAGTTTTTACAGGTCTGTCTTTAAAGGAAGCCTCATACCTTTATTTATCTCCCCTTTTCCCTCCCTCTACGCCCAACCTTATCTGTTCCCATATCTACCTTCCATCCTACCATAGTTTCTCCTTTAACCTAACCTGTCTTTCGACCTACCTTGCACTCATCACATCCTTTCCCTATTCTTTTTAATCGCAGCTTTACTACTTTACCTCAACATTTACCTACTACAACCTTTACTACATAATTACGATACATTTCCTATCTTCATACCTTCATTCCGACACTTACCTAACCTGTTTCCTTCCCCACCTAACCTATTTGTACCTAAACTGAGTGCCTATCCATCCCTATCTTCCTCTTCCTCCTTTGCTGCCACCATTACCCCACCTTCCATACCTTACCTAACCATTGACCATACCCATTTCTGCCTCCTTCACGCCCTTACTCCTTCCCGTTAGTTCCCAGGTGTCGCCCTTCCCACGCTTACTCCTCAGGTAGCTCCTCCGCTCACGGGACAATCTTCTCTCTCGCTACTCCCTTACGCAACAATTTACAGCTTCATATGCCACTGCGGACGACAACTCTCTCTCTTAAACTATACTATATATTTTTTTCTTGTGAATTAATTTCCCATTCCATATCAATTATTTTGATTAGAGAGAGAGAGAGAGAGAGAGAGAGAGAGAGAGAGAGAGAGAGAGAGAGAGAGAGAGAGAGAGAGAGAGAGAGAGAGAGAGAGAGAGAGAGAGAGAGAGAGAGAGAGAGAGAGAGAGAGAGAGAGAGAGAGAGAGAGAGAGAGAGAGAGAGAGAGAGAGAGAGAGAGAGAGAGAGAGAGAGAGAGAGAGAGAGAGAAAACAACAAAGGCTTACCATATCACCCTCTTCCCCCAGCTAACTCATTCTCCTCCTTCATTCTGTCGTCATTTCACTTCTATGATTTTCACTTAACTTCCCTTTCCCCTACTCCTCCTCCCCTTCCCATTACCTTTCCCTTCCCTTCCACTTTACCTCTCATTACCTTCTCCTTTCTTACCCTTTCCCTTCTCATTACCTTCACCTTCCCTACCTCTCCTATTCCAATTATCTTCGCCTTTTCATTTCCACCATTTCCATTTCTCTGCCTCCTTCTCTTCTTGTTTCATTCCCTTTCCTTTTTCTACTCTTTCCTTTCCCTTTCATTCGCCTTTCTTTGCACGTTCCCTTTCCTTCCCCTTCTCGTCCTACTTCCGTCTTTCTTCCTGTTCCTTTTTCTATCCTCTCTTTCTTTATTCCTTTCTTTCTCTATCTCTCTTTCATCTCCTTTCCAATTTCTTTGTCTTTCTCTTCCTATCCCTTCCCTCTCTCTTCCCGTTTCTTACCTTTCCCTTTCTCCTCCTTCCGGTCCATCCCTTTTGTTTTCCCTTTTTCTTACTACCCCTTCCTCTATTTTCCTGTTTCCTACTCCTTCCTTTCATCTTTTTTCCGTTCCTCCTCCTTTCCTTTTTTTCTTTATGTAATCTTTCTCTTTTTCTTCAAGTTTTCTACTCATTTCATATTCTCCTTATTTTTCATTTTCTTTCCCTTCCTTTCCCTTTCCTTCCTTTTCTGTTCTTATGCCTTCCATTTTTCTTTTTTTTTCTTTTCCTTTATATTCTCTCACTATCCATTCCCTTTCTCATATTCTTTCCATCCCCTTCCTTTATCTTTATTTTCCGCTCCTTATCCTTTACATCCCTTTCCCTTCGTGTTCCTTCCCTCATTCTTCCCATTTCTTACTCCTTTCTCTGATTTCTTCCCGTTATTTTCCATTTCCTCTTTTTCCTCTATATATCCCTTCCCTCTTCTCCTTTCTTTCTCCTTCTCTTTAACTCTTTCTCTTTCTCTTGCCTATTTCTTTTCTCTTTTTCTTCTCTTCATTTTCTATCATTTCTATCATTCATTCCATTCTTTAATTTCATCTTTCCATTTGTTCGCACCCTCTTCCTTTCTCCTTTTTCAGTTTCTTCCCTTTTCCCCTCCTATCCCGTCCTCTTCTCCTTCTGCTCGCTTCTCTTCCCCTCATCCCCCTTCCCTCGCGGCCATACTGTCAAGCTCTCCACACTAGCAGCTTGCCAGGACAGCGAACAGGTACTCTCTCTCTCTCTCTCTCTCTCTCTCTCTCTCTCTCTCTCTCTCTCTCTCTCTCTCTCTCTCTCTCTCCTTTCTCCACTGTCTCTCTTTTCCTCCTCCTCCTCCTCCTCCTCCTCTTCCTTTTCCTTCTCCTCCTCCAGTTTTGAGTCATGCAATGTGAGAGGAAGTAGAAAGGGAAGAGAGAGAGAGAGAGAGAGAGAGAGAGAGAGAGAGAGAGAGAGAGAGAGAGAGAGAGAGAGAGAGAGAGAGAGAGAGAGAGAGAGAGAGAGAGAGAGAGAGAGAGAGAGAGAGAGAGAGAAAAAAAATGTAAGGGAGCAGAAATGGGAGAGGCAAAACAGTTTATTGGAGTACGGAACTGGTTACCGTATGTGTGTGTGTGTGTGTGTGTGTGTGTGTGTGTGTGTGTGTGTTCTACTTGTATTTACACAAACCAGAGGGGTGCTCTCTCTCTCTCTCTCTCTCTCTCTCTCTCTCTCTCTCTCTCTCTCTCTCTCTCTCTCTCTCTCTCAAACACACACACACACACACACACACACACACACACACACACACACACACACACACACACACACCTCCCCCTCCCACACAGAAGGCACAGGTGGAACACTCACGTGGAGCCCTGCACGGGGATGTTGGAGCAGCCGGTGGGGGCGTGGGACTGGGTGGCGGCGCGGTGGAAGGCGGGGTACAGGGGGTCGTCGGGGTGGCCGTACTCCTCAAACACTCCCCAGCGGTACTTGGCCCACTCCTGCACCAACACGCGACCTGGGGAGGAGGAGAGGACGCGGTGAGAGGGGAAAGTCAAAATAATAGGGATGAAACTGAATGAGGAGAACGGGAGGAGTAATAGACGGGAAGAAGAGGAGTTGAGCGGTGATGGGAAAGATAAAGGGATGGAACGGAAAGAGGAGAAAGAGAGTAGTAAGAGACTGCAAGAGAGAGGGAAGAGCTAAGGAAAGAAAGGCAAAGAAAGGGTAAGACGTTGTTATTGCGTTAGGATGAGGAGAGAACACGATGAGAGGGGAAAGTCAAAATAATAGGGATGGAACTGAAAGTGGAGAATGGGAGGAATAAGAGACGGCAAGAAGAGGAGTTGAGCGGTGAAGGGGAAGATAAATGGATGGAACGGAAAGAGTGGAAAGAGAGGAGTCAGAGGCTGAAAGAGAGAGGGAAGAGCTAGGAAAAGAAAGGCAAAGAAAGGATAAGACGTTGTTATGGCGTTAGGAGGGCTGGGAAGAGATTACGTAGGCGATAGGGCGAGTGTAGGAGACGGTGAAGCTGTAATGACGAGGGGATAAATATAATAGATGGTGAAAATAAGGACGTTGAACGAAAAAGATGAAGATGGAGATGATGAAGATGAAGATAGTGGATGGGAAGAGGAAGATAATGCATGTAAGACCTTAGCTCATCCCTGCACCAAACTAACCCTCTCTGTGGACGAGAATAAAAGGTCAAGTGAGTAACAATGAGATGATGCAATGAGATAAATAAAACGACATGATTATAATAAGAAAAATCAAAGCACATGTAAAGTAAAGAAAAAGTACAGCAAGACATGAACCTTGGACCCAGTTCGTCATAAGTACACGTTCCGATAAGAAGAAAAAAAAAGAGGGATTGAAAATGAAGAAAAAAAAGGTATTGAGGCAGAAGGTGTCGATGCTATCCTCGGAACACGATGCTCCGTGGTGGTACTGTAGCCATAAAAAATGCACGTGTCTGACTCATCGGTGAATCAATACCTGCGCTCAGAATAAGAGACGACGTTGAGGCTACAGAATAGATGATGGTGCTGTGGTAGAGGTTGTCGATCCTATTTAATGAACTGAAGCCGTTGGGATCGTGAATGAGTTTTAATACTGTTACTAATGCGCTTGTTCTTGTTACTGATGCTCTTACTGTTGCTGCTGCTTCTGTTGTCTGAGCTTTTTGTTCTTATAAGTAAAGGTAAGGTTGGGGGCATACGCTATAGCTGCGCGTGGCCTCGGTGCGCATCTTCGTCGCATTGGCCCTGGAGCCTGTAAATGAGGGTATAAAAATTGGATGTTCTTGAGCCACTCTTGCACCGATAGTCCATTACACGCCCTGCCAAGTAGTAGAGATGATATGGATGTATAAAAGATGAAGTGTTGGGGCAGGATACGTTGTCGAGGCAGGAAACGTTGAATCTGTATGAAGGAATGAAGAATGGATGCAACTGACCCACGGACTCCCGCGCAAATACTTGGTGTAAAGAGATAAAGATTTTAGGCCATACAAAAGAGAACATGATGATGCTAAAAGGAAGAAAGAAAGGTCAAGACTATTATTTTGAAAAGAATGAATATAACTGGCCCACTCCACACCTCCCACCCCCCTCTTTCTCTCTTCCTCCACCTGCGTAGATGAAACAGGTTAAAGAGAGGAGAACGAGTTGAGCTTACACCGAAAGCCAAAATGTTAAAGGTGTAATTAGGAACTGAAAAAAAAATAACGGAATAAAAATGGTATTTGATGGAAGTAAGGTGAGGGACTTATAGAAGGAACCATGTTATAAAAAGAAAACGAAAACATAAAATGGAGACTCTAGGTTAAAGGAAAATACGCTAGAAAGATCATGTTACAATACAACTAAGTAGACAAAAAAAAAAAAAAAAACGGAAAGAAAAAGGGAAAAAAAATAACATTCACTTATAATATAAACAGATAACACTAAACGACAACAAGAATGGAGAACGAGAAGCAACTATTAAAACAACCATTAAAAAGGAAAAGAAAAGGGATAAAAAAAAATCACCTAATATACAGATAACGAGAAGCAGCCATAAAAAAAACGGAAAAGAAAAGGGAGAAAAAAAACCCATTCACCTAATATAAACAAATAACACTAAACAACAACAAGAATGGCGAACGAGAAGCAGCCACCAGCGAAACCCAGTCACACGAGGAAAACACGCACGTAACTATAACACGAAGTCTGGCCCTCGCCGCTCACCTCACTTATATAAAACCCGAGGCAGGTGAAGCGAAGGTTACTGGCGGCGATAAGGCACGAAGGTAAACCCGTGAGACGCAATAAATTTGAAGCCAATGCCTGTGCTTAATACTCTGTCCCTTGTAGCGATAAGAAGGGTGGCGAGGAGTGTGGAGCAGTGGCTGAAGTGCGGGTGTGCAAGGGCGTGGGTGTGTGGAGATACGGAGGAAGAGAAAGGAAGAGAAAGCGAGGGAACGATAGGCAGATAAACAGATGAAGGAGAAGAAGGGTGGAGACTGTGTAGATAGGCGGCTGAGGAGGACTGTGCGAAGGTGAAGGTGCGTGAAGATACTGAAAAAGAGAGAGGAAGATAGACGATAAGAAGAAAACGATAGACAGATAGACACAGAAAGGATAAGAAGGGTGGTGGAGTCGTGTGGAGTGGCGTCTGAGGACTGTTAAGGTGTGTGAAGATACGGAGGAAGAGAGAGGAAGAAATAGAGAGAAAACGAGAGCTAGATATGCACAGGAAGAAGATGAGGTGTGCGATCCAGTGTAAGGATGTGGGAAAATACATTAGGTAGTTTGGCCACAACGGAGCATTTCACAGGTATAGAAAAGCTGGCAAGGAAACGGAAACGCCACCAGTAATAAAAAATTAAGTCAATGCGAAGATAAGAGAAGAGAAACAGACTGGGAATAAAAGTTCCTGATAAAAAAAAAAAAAATTGAGATTGAGGAACAAATGAAAATGAGTGAAAATTATGGGAAGAGAAACTGACTGACATAAAATAATGACAAAAATAAACCAAAAAAGACCAACAGGAAAAGAAAATATGGAGATAGAGCAAAAAAAGGAAAAATAGTGAGAAATATGAGAAGCGAAACTGAGTGACAAAAAAAAAAATGGCAAAAAATAAACCAAAACAGACCATCAGAAAAAACAGAGTCGGGCGAGAAAAAAAAAAAAAAAAAAAAAAGGCCCTGTCAAAAAAAAATAACAAGGCTGGGTGAAACAAAACGACCGGGAGAAAGAAAAACAGCGCTGGGTAAAAAAAAAAAAAAAAACAGTATCGGTGTAAATAAAAAAGGGCTGGGCCAAAAAAAAAAAAAAACAGAACCGGGCAAAAAATATAGAAAAAAGGCAGGGTGAAAAAAGAAAAAAAAAAACAGGGCCGGGCGAAATCTATAGAAAAAAACCAAGGCCGGGCGAAATATATAGAAAAAAAACCAAGGCCGGGCAAAAAATATAGAAAAAAACCAAGGCCGGGCGAAAAATATAGAAAAAACACATGGAAAAATATAGAAAAAAAAGGAAAATATAGAAAAAAAACCAAGGCCGGGCGAAAAATATAGAAAAAAAAACAAGGCCGGGCGAAAAATATAGAAAAAAAAACAAGGCCGGGCGAAAAATATAGAAAAAAAAACAAGGCCGGGCGAAAAATATAGAAAAAAAAACAAGCAAAAAATATAGAAAAAACAAGAAAAAATATAGAAAAACAAGGCTGAAAAATATAGAAAAAACCAAGAAAAATATAGAAAAAAACAGGGGAAAAATATAGAAAAACCAAGGCTGGAAAAATATAGAAAAAACCAAGGAAATATATAGAAAAAAAAAATATAGAAAAAAATATAGAAAAACAGGCCAAGCGAAAAATATAGAAAAAACCAAGGGGGCGAAAATATAGAAAAAAACCAAGGCCGGGCGAAAAATATAGAAAAAAACAGGGCCAAGGAAAAATATAGAAAAACCAAGGAAAATATAGAAAAAACAAAAAAATATAGAAAAAAAAAAATATAGAAAAAAACCAAGGCCGGGCGAAAAATATAGAAAAAAACCAAGGCCGGGCGAAAAATATAGAAAAAAACAGGGCCGGGCGAAAAATATAGAAAAAAACCAAGGCCGGGCGAAAAATATAGAAAAAAACCAAGGCCGGGCGAAAAATATAGAAAAAAACAGGGCCGGGCGAAAAATATAGAAAAAAACCAAGGGGAAAAATATAGAAAAAACAAGGCCGAAAAATATAGAAAAAACAAGGCCGGGCGAAAATATAGAAAAACCAAGGCCGGGCGAAAATATAGAAAAACAGGAACAGGCGAAAAATATAGAAAAAACAGGGCCGAAAAATATAGAAAAAACCAAGGCAAGGAAAATATAGAAAAAAACACGGCCGGGCGAAAAATATAGAAAAAAACCAAGGCCGGGCGAAAAATATAGAAAAAAACCAAGGCCGGGCGAAATATATAGAAAACAAGGCCGGGCGAAAATATAGAAAAAACAGGGCCGCGAAATATATAGAAAAAAACAGGAAAATATAGAAAAAAACAGGGCCGGGCGAAAAATATATGAAAAAACAGGGGAAAATATAGAAAAAACAGGGCCGGGCGAAAATATAGAAAAAAACAGGGCAAGGAAATATAGAAAAAACAGGGCCAAGGAAATATATAGAAAAAACAGGGCCAAGGAAAAATATAGAAAAAACAGGGCCAAGCGAAAATATAGAAAAAACAGGGCAAGGAAAATATAGAAAAAAACAGGGCTGGGCGAAAAATATAGAAAAAACAGGCCGGGCGAAAATATAGAAAAAAAACAGGGCCAAGGAAAAATATAGAAAAAAACAGGGCGGTGCGAAATATATAGAAACAAACAGGGCCGGGCGAAAAATATAGAAAAAAACAGGGCCGGGCGAAATATATACCAAAAAAAAATATAGAAAAAAACAAGGTCGGGCGAAAAATATAACAAAAAAACAAGGCCGGGCGAAAAATATAAAAAAAAAACAAGTCCGGGCGAAAAATATCGAAAAAAAACACGGCCGGGAGAAAATATAGGAAAAAAAACAGGGCCAAGGAAAAATATAGAAAAAACAGGGGGAAAAATATAGGAAAAAAACAGGGCTGGGCGAAAAATATAGAAAAAAAACAGGCGAAAATATAGAAAAAAAGAAAATATAGAAAAACCGGGCGAAAATATAGAAAAAACGGCCGGGCGAAAATATAGAAAAAAAAAGAAAAATATAGGAAAAAACAGGGCCGGGCGAAATATAGAAAAAAACAGGCCGGGCGAAAATATAGAAAAAAACAGGGCCAAGGCGAAAAATATAGAAAAAACAGGGCCAGGCGAAAAATATAGAAAAAAACAGGGCCGGGCGAAAAATATAGAAAAAAACCAAGGCCGGGCGAAAAATATAGAAAAAAACAGGCCAAGGAAAATATAGAAAAACAAGGGCGAAAAATATAGAAAAAAACCAAGGCCGGGCGAAAAATATAGAAAAAAACAGGGCCGGGCGAAAAATATAGAAAAAAACAGGGCCAGGCGAAAAATATAGAAAAACGGCTGGGCGAAAATATAGAAAAAAACAGGGGCGAAAAATATAGGAAAAAAACAGGGCCGGGCGAAATATATAGAAAAAAACAGGGCCGGGCGAAAAATATAGAAAAAAACAGGGCCGGGCGAAATATATAGGAAAAAAAAGGCCAGGCGAAAATATAGAAAAAACAGGCCGGGCGAAAAATATAGAAAAAACAGGGCCAAGGAAAATATAGAAAAACGGCTGGGCGAAAATATAGTACAAAACAGGGCCGTGCGAAAAATATAGAAAAAAACAGGGCCGTGCGAAAAATATAGAAAAAAAACAGGGCCGGGCGAAAAATATAGAAAAAAAACAGGACCGGGCGAAAAATATAGAAAAAAACAGGGCCGGGCGAAAAATATAGAAAAAAACAGGGCCGGGCGAAAAATATAGAAAAAAACCAAGGCCGGGCGAAAAATATAGAAAAAACGGCCGGGCGAAAATATAGAAAAAACAGGGCGAAATATAGAAAAACAGGGCCGGGCGAAAAATATAGTAAAAAAACAGGGCCGGGCGAAATATATAGAAAAAAACAGGGCCAAGAAAAATAGAAAAAAACAGGGCCGGGCGAAAATATAGAAAAAACAGGGCCGGGCGAAAATAAAGAAAAAAACGGCCGGGCGAAAATAGAAAAAAGGGCGAAAAATATAGAAAACGCTCAGCGAAAAATATAGAAAAAACGGCTGGGCGAAAATATAGAAAAACGGGCGAAAATATAGAAAAAAGGCCGGGCAGAAAAAACGAAAAATATAGAAAACGAAAATATAGAAAAACCGAAAAATATAGAAAAAACGGGCACAGAAAATATAGAAAAAAAAAATATAGAAAAAACAGGGGCGAAAAATATAGAAAAAAGGCGAAAAATATAGAAAAAAAACAGGGCGAAAAATATAGAAAAGAAAAAATATAGAAAAACAGGGCCGGGCGAAAATATAGAAAAACAGGAAAAATATAGAAAAAAGGGCCGGGCGAAAATATAGAAAAAACGAAAAATATAGAAAAAACAGGAAAATATAGAAAAAACAGGGAAAAAATATAGAAAAAAACAGGGCGAAAAATATAGGAAAAAACAGGGGCGAAAATATAGAAAAAACAGAAAAATATAGAAAAAACAGGGCCAAGGAAATATATAGGAAAAAAATGGGCGAAAAATATAGAAAAAAAAAATATAGAAAAACAAGGCGGGCGAAAATATAGAAAAAACAGGGCCGGGCGAAAAATATAGAAAAAACGGCGAAAAATATAGAAAAACAGGGCCAGGCGAAAAATATAGAAAAAACAGGGGCGAAAAATATAGAAAAAAACAGGAAAATATAGAAAAATGGGCGAAAATATAGAAAAAACAGGGCCAGGCGAAAATATAGAAAAAACAGGGGCGAAAATATAGAAAAAAACGGCCGGGCGAAAAATATAGAAAAAAACAGGGCCAGGCGAAAAATATAGAAAAAAACAGGGCCGGGCGAAAAATATAGAAAAAAACAGGGCCAGGCGAAAAATATAGAAAAAAACAGGGCCGGGCGAAAAATATAGAAAAAAACAGGGCCGGGCGAAAAATATAGAAAAAAACAGGGCCGGGCGAAAAATATAGAAAAAAACGGCCGGGCGAAAAATATAGAAAAAAACAGGGCCGGGCGAAAAATATAGAAAAAAACAGGGCCGGGCGAAAAATATAGAAAAAAACAGGGCCGGGCGAAAAATATAGAAAAAAACAGGGCCGGGCGAAAAATATAGAAAAAAAAACAGGGCCGGGCGAAAAATATAGAAAAAAAAAACAGGGCCGGGCGAACGAAAAACCCATTAGGTAGTCTGGCCACATCGGAACATTTCACCCCCGACAAACTCCCGCCGCGGCCGTCACCTCATGGCTGGCTTCGTCCCTAAACTTGGCGGCAAACAACTCGGAGGCGCCAAAACGTATTCCGGACACGCCATTTGCCATAAACAAACTTGTGTGTCGCGCGCATCTATTATTTCCTCTTTTTCCCCTCTTCAGTATTCCCCCAAAAGTGTGTGTCTTGGGCGTTCATGCGATTGTCTGTCTGTCTGTGTGTGTATCTGTGTGTGTGTGTGTGTGTGTGTGTGAGTGTGTCTGTGTATGTAAATTTGTGTGTCTGTCTACCTCTTTCCGGTTGAATAGACGGTTGACGTGTGGTGAATGTTTATCTTCCCTATTCTTTGTACCACACAATCATTCCATGTTTTGTTGAAGGATGGTAGATGTGAAGTGGATGTTTGTTTATGTGTTTCCTCTACCACACAGCAAAGTCGTGGTTGGTTGAAGGCTGGCAATGTATGGTGTTGTTCCCTCCTTTCCTTTTTTCTACCGTAGACACTGAAGGTATGGCTCGTTGGCTAGTTTAACGGCTTGTAAATGTATAACCTTCGTTCCTCTTTCCCTCGCACTCCCATAGAAAGGAAAGGCACGGTTGGTTGACTGGCCGGGTGACTTTTTTTCTTTTATTTATTCTGGGCAGTGAAAAGATTTTGCTCACGCTTCGTCCAAACACATAGACAAGGAGTTAAGTGTCATATTCTGAGACTCTTCGGCTCCCAACCACAAACATTTTACAAGGCTTTCGTGTGAGTTGTGGGCATTTCCATTGGTAGTTTCATCACCCCGGTGGTAGTGTGACAAAGCTTCTGTACAATGAATGCAGAATTTACAAATAAGAACCCGCCTTATCTATTTTGAGAGCTTGTTATGAGAGCCGAAAGCGTCCGAAAATACGGCCCCAAGTGTCCCCGAGGAGCAACGTTAACACCAAGAGTTGAGGGCTTTTGCATCGTCTTCTGGTCTGGACAGCGAGAGTATTTCAATCACACTTCCCCAGACACACGAGGATTCAGCCCTAAATAACCCTGAAGACTTGCTTGTCAGGGCGTGTAAAGTCCTTGTTTGGCTTGAGAGAGAGGAAATTTTAAGCATACTTCCCCAGATCACGGAGATTCTTCCTTAAATACCCCTGGAGACTGGAGTTTGCCGGGGGAGAATAATGCATTTAAGAGATGTCCAGCAGCCTTTTAGGAAAATATGCAGGTTCTCTAAATAACTCTCCCCTTCCACCCCTCTAGTGCTTTGTGTGGGTGAAAGTACATGCTTCCTTGCACACTGAGAACAAGAAAAAAAAAGGAAAAAAAACATTCCTTATAGATGAGCGTTGCGTGATGGGGTTTATGAGCTCCTAAGGCCCCAAGGTACACAAAACACTTCCTGTCTCGTTTTAAACACCCTTAATATGGATGTCGTGAGTTTTAAGTCTGGCGGAGAGGGTGTAAGGGTGGAGATAATGCCTCAAGCAATAAAACCACATATTTGTTCGCACTATCGCAAGGGTCTACGTATTCATTCAGGCGTTTATTCATAAATTCATGGGCTTTACTACGTCTTTCTCACTCATGCACTCCCTCATTCAGTCATTCACGCATTCACCAGCAAATGAGTTGTTCTACTTATTCACGCACCCCCAACTCGTGATGAACTTTTCTTTGTTTATCTCACATTAAAACACTCTCGGTTCTATTCATGCCATCCACTCACAAAGACACTCACTCATATATCACAGCAGTCACTCACTCAATCAGTCACTCATTTATCCACTACCACACTCCCACTCGTTATATTACACTCAAATTACTCATACACTCACAAATACACTCACTCATACTCATCCATTACTCCACACGAATTCACTCACTCACTCTTTCATTACTCTTTCAAATATTCTCACCATCACCAACTCACTCACTCTATCACACTTACTCACTCGTACACTCACTACCATACGCATCCATTCACTCATACACACACAAGCGCACTCACTCATTCACTCATGCATACTAATTATCACTTCAACAAAAAGCCAGTCAGATACCCGCCATCACCCTCACTCGCTCCATCGCACGCCAATCACTCACTCACCACACTCACTCACCACTCACACTAAAGCACACTCACTTCCTCATTCACTCAAGCAAATGGTCACTCAAACAAAAAAAGTCACCCAGTTCTCCATTCTCACACCCTCACTCGCTCCATCGCACGCCAATCACTCGCAAACACTCACTCATACACTCAACTCACTCACACTAAAGCGCACTCACTCACTTCCTCATTCACTCAAGCAAATGGTTACTCAAACAAAAAAAGTCACCCAGTTCTCCATTCTCACACCCTCACTCGCTCCATCGCACGCAAATTACTCGCAAACACTCTCAGTAAAGAGCACTCCCTCCCTCCCTCATTCACTCAAGCAAATGATCACTCAAACAAAAAAGTCACCCAGTTCTCCATTCTCACACCCTCACTCGCTCCATCGCACGCAAATCACTCGCGAACACTCACTAATACACTTTCACCCTCACGCTCTCCCTCACTCCTTACGGATCCGCAGGTTAATTAGAGGCTTAATTGGTGTGCTTTGTGAGACGTAATACTCTGCTGATTCCCTTGTGTGTGCGGATGGCTGGACGCACACACGGCGCATGGAGAGCACGCGTTGGGCATTGAAGGGATGACACCGATGTAAGAGCCATGCACTAATTGAAGCATATCCAGCATTTTCCTGACTCCGGCACACTGGGGCATTCATTACACTGCTTCCGCCTCTTGTTTACAGGTCAATGGAAGGCTTTCATGATGGGCAGTGGAGGGGAGTAAAGGAGATAATAGGAGGAGGATAAAGAGGTTAGGTAAGTTGAGGAAAGGTCAGGTAGGAAGAGAAGAGAGAAGAGGGAAGAGAAAGAGAGAGAAGAGTCATCCAGTGAAGTGTGGTTATAAAGAAATAGGAGAAAAGGGAGAAGAGGGATGAAGAAAACACGATGGAAGCTAGAGGCGACAGGAAAGGGTAAACTAAAAGAAAAGTAGAGGAGACAGGAACAAACGATAAGAGAGGAGAAAAGAGCAAAAGAGAGGAGAGAAAAGCAAAAGAGAGGAGAGGAAAGAAGACCAAATGAGAAGAGAGAAAAGCAAAAGTGAGGAGGGGAGAGAAGAGCAAAAGAGAAGAAAAGGAAAAAGAGAGAACAAAATATAGGAGAGGAGGAGAGTAAAAAAGAGCAAATGAGAAGAGAGAAAAGAGGAGCAAAAGAAAGGAGAAAAGAGAGAAGAGAGGAGAAGAAAGGGGAGCAAAAGAGAGGACAGGAGAGGGATAGGGGTGCCTGGCCTATCCCTGTGCTTTGTGTGGTAATGTATTTGTGCCAAACGATGCATCAGGCAATAACCGCCTATCTAAAGCTGCTGCCATTACGGGAAAGGCTCAGATCCCTATCCGCAAAAAGTCAATCATGCTACTGCTTTGAATTCAGCCTGACCGTGATTACATGCAGGGTACTATTGAGGTCTATAGAGTTTTGACGAGTGCGCTAATATTACACAAACACAATCCGACGCAAAGAGTAAAACTGAAATCGCTGAAAAGTGATAGAGAAAGGGAAGGTTGATGTATGGGCGAGATGAAAACATCCTTTGTTTGTAAAAGTTTATTTGGTCCCGAAATACGATTTTACATGCGATAAATGAGTTATATGTATGATGAAACAGTTGAATGCTGCTTTTCATTTATTACAATGCTTGTTTATACATATGCCGAGCCACAAATAATAATATATGGATAAATGAAGAAAAAAACGAGTATAAATAAAGCTACATAAAAAAGAAAATAGACAACAGGAATTAATTATAAAAAAAATATCATAATAAAATAATACCAATAATAATAACAATGATAATAATAGCAGTGACGGAATGAATGGATAAAGTAAATGATAAAAAAAACGCCTTCCACCTCCTCTTCCTCTTTAGGGTTATCACTGAAGGAGGAGGAGGAGGAGGAAAATAGGAGAAAGAGGTGGCGGGAGGATGAAGAGGAAAGGGAGGCGACGGAGGTGGAGGAGGAGAAGGAGAAAGGAGGAGAAGAAGGAGAAGAGGGAGAAGGAGGAGGAGGAGGAGGCGTGTCAACAGGAGAGAATAATTACGGAACAAGAGGAAGGTAACGAGGCGAAGGTGACGCGTGAGACACCTTCACAAAATCCCCGAAGCGAGGCGATGATGACGGTGATTGGCGATGGTGGTGATGATGGTGATGGTGGTGGTGATGGTGGTGATGGTGGTGATGATGATGGTGGTGATGGTGGTGGTGATAGTGGTGATGATGATGATGGTGATGGTGGTGGTGGTGATGGTAGTGGTAGCGATGATGATCTTGATGGCGGTAAAAGGAGGTGACAGTGGAGTTGGTGAGGAACTTAACTTGATCCGGTTCCTTTAAATATAAAAAAAAGATGGTAAAGGTGTTGACGGTGGTGATACTAGTGACAGCAATAGTGGTGATGGTAGTGATGGTGGTATTAAAATTCCATCAGAACCATTTAGACAGAAACTGAGAGAAATGATAGTGATGGTGATGACGGTATAGTGATGATGATGGTGGTAGTGGTGGCGGTTGGAAAAGTGGAACAGGCCTCGTTAGATATGTGAAAGAAGAAATGTTAGTGGTGGTGTTGAGGGTGATGGTGGTAGTGATCGGGCAAACAGTAGTGATGGTGATTGTTGTAGTGGTGTTGGTGATAGCCGCACATATATACATAAATAACAGGCAATACTAGCACTCCCCATTCTCCGAGAAACAACAAATGGAATAGGTATACATGAAAGAGAGATAGTTCGACAAGCTCAACAGATAACGAGAAAAAAATGATAAAGGTTAGCTGTAAAAAAGATAAGATGACAGGTACTTTTCAGGCAGAAGAATTAATAAATGTAACGATGCAGTGGTGGTGTTAATAGTGACGGTGGTGGTGATGGAGGCAAAGGTAGTGATGGTAATAGTCCAGGTATCCATGACCCAGGTACGAGTGACACAGGTATTGCCAAAGCCTCCTCAGGTAAGACAAGAAAAAAAACAAAAATAAAAAGTGAAGGCGTTTAGTGAAAGTGGTGGTGATGGTAATGGTGCTGATGATTAGAACCGAGGTATACGTGAAACAGGTATTGCCGCAGCCTCTTCAGGTAAGACAAGAAAAAACAAAAATAAAAAGTGAAGGCGTTTAGTGAAAGTGGTGGTGATGGTACTGGTGCTGATGATTAGAACCGAGGTATACGTGAAACAGGTATTGCCGCAGCCTCTTCAGGTAAGGAAAAGTAAATATATAAAGGTATCCAGGAACTCAACAAGATTCTAAAACAAAAGTAAGTTGGTAATAGTTATGTTGATGGTGCTGATGGTGCCGATGATAACCACCCAGGCATACGTGAGACAGGTATTGCGGCAGGCTCCTCAGGTAAGAAAAAGTAAGTATATAGAGGTATTGAAAAACAAGCACGATTCAAGAACAAAAGTAAAAGTGATATAGGTAGTGGTGAGAGTGCCGATGATAACAAGCCAGGTATACGTGAGACAGGTATTGCCGCAGCTTGCTCAGGTAAGAAAAAGTAAATATATAAAGGTAAGGCTGCAATGGGTAATTAAGGTTTATCAGCACAGAGCAGATACGCCCCACCAGAGAGGTTCGGCCATAACCGTAAGTCACCTTTCAACTTTTCCACCCACCACGACTTCTCTTTATAAGCTTACAGGTAATTTTGAAACATAATCTACCGCCGCTTCAGCCACTCACACTGCAGCCACTTACCGCAAGCCCATTACTCTCTTTCTTATCTCCTTCATTTTTCTCACTTTCAAGACCTCTTTTTTTTCTCGAATCATTTTCTCCTTTACTCCTCTTACTAACTTCCATCCTCTTCTTGCTCTCTTCTCTCTTCTCTCTCTCTCTCTCCTTCCTATTTTTCACTTTCAAGACCTCTTTTTCCCTCATATCATTTTCTCCTTTACTCCTCTCACTTAACTCCCAGTCTCTCCTCATTTCCAGACTCCTCTTGCTCTCTCTCCTCTCTTCTTCTTTGCTTCCAGATCCTTCTTCTCTCTCTCTTTCTTATCTTCACTATTATCACTTTCAAGACTTTTTACATTATCGTTTTTCCTCTATTCCTCTTACAAACTAATCCTCTTTCCAATTTCATCCTCCTCTTGCTCCTACTTATCTCTCTCTTCTTAGTCTCTGGGTCCTTCTTCTTTCCCTCTATCTCTACTCCCTTTCGTCTTCCGTTCAATTCACTTTACTTTTCTCCACTTCTCACCCCGCCATCCCCGCCAGCTCCATCTTTGAACCCTCCTCTTTATCTCACTTTTCTCTCCTTCTTTGTCTCTGGATCCTTCTTCTTTTCCTCTTCCCTCATTTACTCGTTCCTCTTTTGTTCAGTTCGGTTACCTTCATTTCTCTTTCTACCATCTTCGCCAGCATCGATTAAACCTTAACTCCCTCTTTCTTCCCAGCAGCTTCTTTTTTGCCCCTTTCCTATCTCCCCTTTTGCTACTTTGCTCCTATTTTCTCTCTCCCTCCCCCTTCCCCTCCTTGTGGCTGTCCCAAGAGCCATTAGTCTTAACGATGCCTCAAGAAGCCTAACAAATTAAGGCGGAGAAGAGGATAATAACTTAAGACTGTCGGTTCTAAAATAAATAGCGAAGTGATTTAACCGCATCCAAGATAAATGGGGTCCGTATTATCATCGATTTTCTTATATTTTAAACAACTTAATTTATTTCTTCATCCGGGTAAGGCTTAAGGGTGGTCTGACTTCGAATCTACACACCAACGAAAGCATAAATGTTCGAAAATAAAGTGTAGAAGTAACGGAGGCCTTGATATAGCAAAGTTATAATTACATGAGGTTTCTTGTATTTGAAGCTCCTTGATTTACCCATCCGAGGAATTTTCAAGAACAGTTTTCTTGTGAAGAAGCAAAAAATCAAAAACAAAACTTTTGTCTGTCGGTTAAAAAATACAGTGAACTTTATTTAATGTTTTCCTACTAACTAACCCTACCATGCTCAGCCCGTTGACGTGTGTGAGGGGTGGGGGGGCTGGAGGGGCTGGGGGGGGGGTGAGGGACTCCAGAAGTAGGGGTCGTTGCCCTGGGCCGGGGTGCAGACGGCTGTCCCTGCCTATAAACTGTGCTCTTGGATTTTCCCTTCTTCCCTGTTTTTTTCCCCTCTCTTCATCCATCTCGCCCCTCCACCTGTCACAGCCCACGCCTCTCTTCCCTCTGCCATCGCATCATGTTCATATATATCGTCGTATCAATCCCTTCATATTGCAGTTTTATCGACATCTTGTACGATAAAACCTGAGAAAAAAGTGAGTATCGCTAAATGATTCATTCTTATGGATAAATGATGGCGTCACACAGCTTAGCATCCGAATCTGTGGGCCTGGGTTGAAATACCAGCCCGGGCAGTCGGCGTGCAGCCCACCCAGCTGTTCATCCTTCCTTTCGTGCTGGTCGATAAGTGGGTACCTGGGATACCTGAGGAAGGCAAACTGTGGTAACCCGGATGTTGCTCTGGTCCTGTGTCGGGTTAATGGGTTCCCTCTCACCTTAGGCTCGATCAAAGGGCCAACGGAGCAGATATGAGCACCGCCGCCACGCGCAGCTATAGCGTATGCCTCTACCTTTACCTCTACCTCTACCACTGCAGTCAACAAGATGGCAACACATGTACCTTGGAATACGATGACTGATTTTCGTGTGACAATTTTGGACAGTTACAAGAGTCCCTGGCCTGTATTCTCTGACGCTTTCGGGTCTCACAACCAATATTTCCAAAGCTCACAAAGAAGATCAGTTGGGCTCTCATGAGTGTTTTCAAATTCACGGTGCAGAAGCCTTGTCACACTACAACTAGGATGAAAAAAACTACCCATAGAAATACCCACAATTCTACAAAAGACATCAATTGTGGGTGTGCAAGCCCCGAAATGTTTGAAAATATGGACCCCTGATAAAAGTGTGTCTTCGGATCCGGTTTCTTATTCTCAGAACGAAGGGCCTCCGCTCCTCAGCCGGGCGCGGTTCAGGACGTTTCCTCCTGCGACGTTGTGGCGTTCCGGTTTACGGGTTTTAATATTGTGCTTCGCCGCCAAGACGCCGGGCGTGTTACGTGACCCGCTTCAGGATAACCAGGCGCGTGTACCCTAATGTGTCCCGCTGCAGGTGTGGGGAGGGGGCCTGGGAGGGAGAAAGGGAGGGAAAGGTAAGCTGGCGAGGGGAAGGTTGGAGAAGATAGAAACAGGAGAGAGGATAATGGAAGATTGAGGGTACGAAAAGGAAGGCTGGAGAAGATAGGGAAAGGTTAAAGATTATTACAGTAGAAGAGGAGATAATGAAAGGGGCAAAGGTACGAAATGGAACGTTAGAGAGTATAGGAAAAGTAGGACAGAAAATAATGTAAAAGGCAAAGGTATACGAAATGAAAAGTTACAAAAGACAGGAAAAGGAGAGGAGATGATAAAATGAAAGGGGCGAAGGTTAGTAATAGAAGGCTGGAAAATAAAAGAAAAGGTTGGAGAAAATAGGATAAGTAGGAGATAATGGAAGAGGCAAAGGAACGGAATGGGAGTTTAGAGAATTTAGGAATAGTAGGAGATAAGATAATGGAAGGGGCAGTGGTAGGTAATGGAAGGTTAGAGAACATAGTAATAGTATGATAGAATATAATAGAAGTTTACAAAGATACGAAAGGGAAGGATGAAAAGATAGGAAAAGAAAGGCACAAGATAATGAAAAGGGTGAAGGTACGAGAAATAATAAGAATAGAGAAAGATAATAGAGAAAGGGAAGGTAGGGGATGGAAAAGGATGGCAAAAGATGAAAAGGGAACAGTGAAAGACATGGAAAGGTAGAGGGAAGATGAAAGGTAAGGGAAGGGAAGAAAAGCTGAGGCAGGGAATGTCAACAAAGAAGGCAAGTGAAAAGATGAGGTGGAGGGAAGGTAGAGAAAGGTAGCGAATGCCGGAGGTCAGGTAGGGAAGGTAAGCGAAGATAGTTATGAGGTAGTGGGAAGGTAGAGAAAGGCAGGGTGATCAGCTGAAGGAAAGGTCAAGGAGAAAGGTAAGTGGAGAGATGAGGAGGAGAGGAAGTAGAGTATAGGTAGACAGCAACGATGGGAAGATAAAGAAACTATGGTTGGTATTAAAAATCGCCTTCACTTCTAACATCAACTATTTCTAGAGGTCAAAGAGGGGGGCAATTGGACTGTAATAAGCGTTTCTTTAGGTTCACTGTACAGAGGATGGGTCAGACTACCACTATGGTCATAAAACTACCCCTGGAAATGCGCACAACTCCTACGACAGCCTTGCCAAATATGCGAACTTGGGCGACGAAATGTTTTAAAATACGACCCTAAGTGATGAGGTAGAGGAAAGGTAATGGAAGGTAAGGGTGCAGCTGGAGGGAAGGTATAGAAGGTGAAAGAGGAAGGGAAGTGAAGAGTTGAAGTGGGGGGAAGGGAGAAAAGGGAGCAAAGATTTGAGGTAAGGAAATAACTGGAGGTAAGGTAGAGTGTTAACGAGGAAGGTAAATGAAGAGATGAGGTAAAGGGCAGGAAGTGGAAGGTAGAGAGAACAGCGGGAGGAAAGGTAGGAGGGGAGCGGAAAAAAATAGGGGAGGAGCCACGTCTTCAACGATCGCGGGTTGGCTGGCTGTAAGGGACGGCTAAGTGGCTCCTGCAATGTTCTTTTCCTTCGAAGTTGTCTTAAATATTTATGATCACGACGCTGGTGCAGTATTGTGTGCCTGTCTGTGTCCCCGTAACTCACCTACCTTAACGATCTCTCTCTCTCTCTCTCTCTCTCTCTCTCTCTCAGGAATGATTGACAAAATTACTAGATTTTCGCTATAAAAAAAGTCCAAGGAATATAAAAGTTTTTTGTTGATGAAAAGTATTAATGAACTACAGGATATGATTTTTGCGGTGCGTGTGTGTGTGTGTGTGTGTGTGTGTGTGTGTGTGTGTGTGTGTGTGTGTGTGTCCTCTCTGTTTGTCAACAATTTTAGGGACAAAACACACACACACACACACACGAGAACCATTTCCACAGAGGAATTCTATCATCACATAATGGAAGAGCACACTCTCTCTCTCTCTACTGTCTTTTCTCGGAATCTGGAGCCATAAGACGGGGGTGGCGCCAAGTCCCCCATAAGCGAGCCGAATGCGTGGTCATCCTGCTGTAAAATCACTTAAACTTTGCTACTATATATAAAGAATCCCGCTCCTACGTCAGCGCCCTGTACTGTCCCTTCTTTCGTCCCCCCTTGCGCTGAAGAAAACGGAAGATGGAGGGAGGTGGTGAATGGGAGAAGGGATGGAGCGGGAAGGGCTCTAGTTTGGTATGTTTTTGCGTTTTGTGTGTGGTGGGGGGAGGGGGAAGGAAAGGGAGGGTAAAGTGGAAAATAGGAAAAAGAATAGATGGGCGAAAGGTAAAGAGAAAAAGAAGGTAGATAAGGAAAGGGGGAAAATAAAGGTAAGGAAAAGGTGGACGAATGAAGGGGGAAGGTAAGTGTGTGTGTGTGTGTGTGTGTGTGTGTGTGTGTGTGTGTGTGTGTGTGTGTGTGTGTGTGTGTGTGTGTGTGTGTGTGTGTGTGTGTGTGTGTGTGTGTGTGTGTGTGTGTGTGTGTTTAGCAAATGAAAACTTATACTTTCTTCTTATATTTTCTTCCTTATTTCGTCGTTGCCAGAAGTTTGTGAAGGAAAGAAATCTAATACGAAGGCCGCGACACAACAATCCGGGGATGAAAACACGCCGGAAAGTTCTGATTCTTTTTCATAACGTAGAAGGAAGATACGGGAGGGGAAGAACGGCGGAGGGTGATTTGCTGAGGGCAGCGGGGACGTGAAGGAAGTTTTTTTTTTGTGTGTGTGACATTTTGTTGTTGTTTATGTAAATTGTTCTTCATTATCTTCACGTATACCTAAGTTTTCTATTATTTTTGTATTTTTTGTGCATAACTTGTTTCTGTTTTACAGTGCCTTTAATTTTGTTTTTAATGTTTATTTATTTATTTTTTTTTTTAAATCGTTCTTCATTATCTTGATGTATACCTACTTTTTCTTTTATATTGTATTTTTGGTGCCCTACTTGTTTCTGTTTATATATATATATATATATATATATATATATATATATATATATATATATATATATATATATATATATATATATATATATATATATATATATATATATATATATATATATATATATATATATATATATATATATATATATATATATATATATATATATATATATATATATATATATATATATATATATATATATATATATATATATTAGGAAATCGTTCTTTATTATCTGTATATGTACCCAAGTAATCTATTATTCTGTAGTTTTCGTTTATATGTTTCATTTCTCTTCTACTGGTTTTCTTTCAAAAGCCACATTCCTTGTTTGCACTGGTTTTACGGTCCATACTTTTCACACTTCTATTTACTACTTTTCACACACCAAGTTTCTTTTATTCGCTGATTTCACGCTCGTTAGTATGCTATCCATCAACAACTTTCTGGCGTACGTATCGCGGCTGACGTCAGTTCTCGCCTCCACTTTTCTTTTTCTCAAGAATCTGCTTCTCTCTTCCTCCGGCAGGTGCTGGGTAATGACCTCCTTAAGCTGCTATTCAGAGGCTGCTGAGAAGGGCCATCGATCGCCACTTTACAGCCGCGGAGCGTCAGGCGTCTGGTTAAGAAGAGTGAAGGTGTGATATTGACTCTTTAGCCAGGATGTGAAAACGAGGACGAGCAGGGTCTTGGGTCTTCCAACTGAGATTGAGTGGTGTAAGATAGAGGCGGGAGGCTGGAGCGCTCGTGGTCTTCCTGTTGCTTTGTTTCCTTCGTATTCAACCAGAGTTCTGCAGCTGTTTCTTTAGTTTTCTAATCGTTTGGTACATATGAAACGAAGCTCATTGATCTGTACGCAATATATTTCGTTCCTTGCTTTTATAATTACTATATTTCTAGTGGTCAAAGAAATAAGTCTCCTAGAGCTTAGAGCCTGCCGAGTTTCCGCTGGGAGAAGATGGCAAAGAAATATGAAAATAACCGTATTGATAAGTTTGTGAAGAAATCTTGTTATTGCTTTTTTACTCATTCAGTGATCTCCAAATAGAAATTTCTACACCCTGAACTGAGGAAAAAAGAAAACCATACAAAAGGAATAATTTTCTCTGCTTATTCACTCTCCCTGCGCTGGTTTCCTCGACGGGTTTCAATTACATATTTCGACATTTGAAAAACTATAAATGGAAAATGAAGACTTAAAAAAAAAAACACTGAGAACCTTTCTGACTTCACATTCATTCTTTACCTCCGTCCTCGGCCACTGAAAAAAACACGACCTTTGTTGGAGTTTGGAGTTTATTCTTCGACTCCGTTCTTGGCCGCTGCAGACCCGCGTCCCTTACAGTACTTTAAAGTTCATTCTTTGACTCCTCTTGCCCAACGAAAAACCACAACCTTTACTGGAGTTCAGAGTTCATTCTTCGACTCCGTCCTTTGCCGCTGCCGCCCCGCGTCCCCTGTCGGAGTTTACGCAGCCCGAGCATATTGAAGCCCCACGTTGTGTCCGGCATCATCCGCGTCGGTAATTAAACAAGTTCCGCAATGGGCAGCCTCGTGCGTCAGCGTTATGGCCTCGCTGCACAAAGACAGACACTTCCCCGCAGCTGACCCGCCATTAACAAGTGCCGTCACGGTGCTTGGCGAGGAGGAAAAATAAAAGTAAGAACATACATTTCCACTCTGCGTCCATCCTCTCATAACGCTGCACCGCTCTGCTTCCACATTGATTAGTGTTTTATGCATCCCTTGGCAACGACGAGTGTTATTAGAAATGCCTGTTCGTTTTTGGATTAACTTTGTATGCTGATATTTTCTCCAACATACTCTTCTAAGATTTTCCATAATTCCCTAATTCTAACTATTCTCTTTGATTTTCATTGTTTTCTTTCCATTTCTTTCCTTTCCTTTCTTTTCCTTTCCTCTCCTTTTCTTATTTTCTTAATTTCCTTTCCTTGCATTCGTTTTCATTCCCTTCCCATTCCTTCCCTTTTCTTCCATTTTCTTCCTTTCCTTTCCTTTCCTTTCCTTCTTTTCCCTTCCCTTCGATTCCCTTGCTTTCCCTTCCCTTTCTTTTCCTCGCTTTCCTTTCCCTTCCTTTTCGTTTTCTTTTCTTTTCTCCCTTTCCTTTCCTTTCCTTCTCATTTATCCACCTTTCTTTCCTTCTACTTCCTTCTTTTTTTCCCTCTCTTTTTGCATCTCGTCCTTCCTTCATCCCTCCCCACATTACTCTGTTTATCTCTTTTTTTCTTCTCCTTATTCCCATTCATTCTCCTTTACGTTCTATATTTTCTCTCGGTTCTTTCGTTCATTCTTCTAACTATCTTCCCTTCCTGCTCTTTCCTTTCCTTCCTTATATCTTCCCTTCCCTTGCTCTTTTTCTTCACACTCGTCTTTATTTCTTTCCTCTTGCTGGTGCCTTGCTTTCATCATCCCTTTCTTCTTTCTCCGATTTTATTTTCATTTATCCTCATCTCTGACCCGGTCTGAGGAACGAACAACAAAAAAACTTTAAAATTTCATCACCTCCATTCAGCACACATTGTCCCCCCCTGCGAAGAAGCAATTAACACTAATAAAGTCTCACAACTGTATTTAATATGTCCTCCAGACAAGGCATTGTCCTTCAGAGGGCACATAGAGGAGAAAAATTGTGAGTTACCAAATCTCTCTCTCTCTCTCTCTCCTTCTCTTTCCTTCTTCCTATCCATCGTTTCATACCTTATTCCTTCCCTTCCTTCAGTCCCTCTCTCCTTCCCTCACTCTCTTTCTTTGCCTTTCCTTCTTCCTGTCCCTCGTTTCATATCTTACTCCTTCTTCTCCTTCCATCCCTCTCTCTCCTTCCTTCCCTTCCTTCCTTCCTCCCTTGCCTTTCCTCCGTCGTTTTACATCTTACGCTTTCACTTCCTTCCATCCCCGTCCTTCCTTCCCTCCGGCCCTTTTTTCCTCCCTCCCGCCCTTCCTTCGATCCCTCCCTCTCTCCTTCCCTCCCGTCCTTCCTTCCTCCCTCCTGGCCTCACTAACGCCGCTGACAGTGACGCCTCAACTTGGTTATGAGACGGCGCTCGCGAACTCTTCTCTTAGCCGAAGTGGATGACCCGACTCCGTGTTCCAGCGGCAAAACTTCGTCTCTTGGCGGAGGAGGAAGAGGAGGAGGAGGAGGAGGAGGAAGAGGAGGGGAATGAGGAAGAGGAGGGGGTGGAGGGGGAGGAGGAGGAGGAAGGGTAGGGAAAGAGAGTGAAGAAGAAAAAGAAAACGATGGCGATGACACCGGCAAAGAAGTGGAACAAGAAGAAGAACTAAAGAAAACAACGACGAAGAGGAATGAGATAGAACAAGTAAAGAAAACGAACACAAGAAAAGAATAATAATAATAAGATGATGATGAAGGAGCAGGAGAAGGAGAAGAAGAAGAAGAAGAAAAAGAAGAGCTAGAACAAGAACAAGAAGAAGAAGAAGAAGAAAAAGAAGAACAAGAAGAAAAAGAAAAAGAAGATGAGAGAAAAGGAAAAAAAGAAGAAAGCGAAGAACAGGGTACAAAGTCGTCAAGTAAAACTACACTGCCGAGATAAACAAATAAACAAAATAAATGCTAGACAATTTTTAACTTTATATTCTCACTTTCAAATCCTAACTTGTATCGCATCCTTTCTTCCTCTTATGTTCTTTCTTAATGCAAGTTTGTCGTCATTTACTTTTATTGTGTATTAAAAATGTATATCAGGCGGTTCTTAAGGAGAGAGAAAGAGAGAAAGAGCAATAGTGAGAGAAAGAGAGAGAGAGAGAGAGAGAGAGAGAGAGAGAGAGAGAGAGAGAGAGAGAGAGAGAGAGAGAGAGAGAGAGAGAGAGAGAGAGAGAGAGAGAGAGAGAGAGAGAGAGAGAGAGAGAGAGAGAGAGAGAGAGAGAGAGAATCCAGTAATTTGTGGAAGGAGGTACACCCACTTTCTACCTTTCTCCTTTCTCTCCTTTTTTCTCCTCCTCTTTTTCTTCCTCTGTCATTTCCACTCATCCTCCTCCTCTTTATCCTCTTCATCATCTCTCTATTTTCTGGCTCACTCTTTTTTTTCTTCTTATCTGCCACATTCATTTCAGATCGCCTCTCCTCCTCCTCCTCCTCTTTTTCATTCACTTTCTTCTCCTCTCTTCCTCCTCCTCCTCCTCTCTCGTCTTCCTTCTCGTTCCCTTCCATTTTCTTCTTTTTTCTTCTTTATTTACTTCCTCTTCCTTCCCCCCTTCTCCTCCTTCCCTTCATTCTCATCTTCCTCCTCGTTCTCTTCAATAATCTCCATTCTTTCTTTTTCTTAACTGTCTAACTTTCCATATATTCCTTTCACCCCCACCACACATCACCCTCCCCCTCCTACACCCCACTCTCCCCTCCATCTTCCACATCTTCAACTACATCCTCCGAACGAAAAAAAAAGAATGAGTAAAAAAAAAAACGAAAGTAGCGAGAAAGTTAAAAAAGAAACAAATAATGGAAAAAAAACGGGAATTCGATCACTTAAGATTATTTTTTGGGTGATATAAATACGATAATTTCTCCCTTTGAACATCGTAGCGAAAAGAAAGATAAAAACAACACGAGGATCTAAGCGAGGTGGTCGTTAGAGGGAAAGGGGGGGGAGGGGGAGGGGGAAAGGTCTGAAGGGAGGAAGGGAGGAAGGAGGTGGTTAGGAGGGAAGGAAGGCAGGAAGGGGCTAGAGGAAGGGGGAAGGAAGGGGGTTAGAGGAAGGGAGAAAGGGAGGAAGGAGGGGTTACTAGGAAAGGGGAAGGAGGGGTTAGGAGGAGGGGAAGGATGGGGTTAGGAGGGAAGGAAGGAAGGAGGGGCTAGAGGAAAGGGGAAGGAAGGGATTAGAGGAAGGGAGGAAAGGCGGGGGTTACTAGGAAAGGGGGAAGGGAGGGGGTAGCGAGGTGAGGGGGAAGGGATGGGTTAAGGAGGGAAGGAAGGAAGGAGGAGGCTAGAGGAAGGGGAAGGAAGGGATTAGAGGAAGGAGGAAAGGAGGGGTTAGTAGGGAAGGGGAAGGAGGGGTTAGGAGGAAGGGAGGAAAGGAGGGGGTTAGTAGGGAAGGGGGAAGGGAGGGGGTTAGGAAGAAAGGGGGAAGGGAGGGGGTTAGGAGGGAAGGGGGAAGGGAGGGGGTTAGGAGGGAAAAGGGGAAGGGATGGGTTAGGAGGAAAAGGGGAAGGGAGGGGCTTTGGAGGGAAGGGGGAAGGGAGGGGGTTAGGAGGACAGGGGGCAGGGAGGGGGGTTAGAAATTAAGGGGGAAGGGAGGGCGCAAGAGGAAGGGAGAAGGCAGAGGGCAAGAGGAAGGGGGAAAGGGAGGGAGCTACAGAAAGGGAGGAAAGGAAGGGATCAAGAGGGAAGGAATGGAAGGGGAAAGGAGGGAGGAAGGGAGGGGGAAAGGAGGGAGGAAGGGAAGGGGCAACAGAAAGGGAGGAAGGGAAGGGATCAAGAGGGATGGAAGGAAGGGAGGGGGAAAGGAGGGAGGAAGGGAAGGGGCAACAGAAAGGGAGGAAGGGAAGGGGTCAAGAGGGAAGGAAGGAAGGGAGGGGGTTAGGAAGGAAGGGAGAAGGGAGGGGGAAGGGAGGGAGGAGGGGAGGCAGGGGAGGGGGGACTTTAGTCAGTGTTCACAGAGGATCGGAACACGAGTCGCCGATCCTCATTCCCGGACACTGACGCAACTTTTGTCCGCATCAGTCTGTGTCCTTTTGTGCGGATGCGGACGCGGACGGAGCTCGGGGCCGGATATTAATTAGTAGCCAAAAAAAAAAAGCAGGCGAGCCGGCGACCAACGAGGCGGATAATTTTTGATAATGTTTACAAGTCCAATCAGCCAGACAGTTTATTAATGGTATATAATTTTTTTTGTCCGAGGATATGTATACACGGTGACGGTAGTTTTTGATGATGTTTAAGGTTTAATCAGCCAAAGCGTCTATTATGTATGTATATTATTTGCAGGTATATGTATGCGTGTAGGACGATATGAATACCTGAAATTATACATAGGTGATAAGAAATATAATGAAGTAAGAGAATGAAACAAAAACGTACGAGAAGGAAAGAAGCAAAAACAGAAACGTAAGGGAAAAGTAAAAGGACCAGAAAAAGTAAGAGGAAGAAAGGAAGGAAGGAAAAGCTAAAAAGGAATACAATGCTGAAGTAAGACAAGTAAGACAATGAAACAAAAACGTACGAGAAGGAAAAAAGCAAAAAAAGAAACGTAAGGGAAAAGTAAAAGGACCAGAAAAAGTAAGAGGAAGAAAGGAAGGAAGGAACAGCTAAAAAGGAATACAATGCTGAAGTAAGACAAGTAAGACAATGAAACAAAAACGTACGAGAAGGAAAAAAGCAAAAAAAGAAACGTAAGGCAAAAAGTAAAAGGAACAGAAAAAGTAAGAGGAAGAAAGGAAGGAAGGAACAGCTAAAAAGGAAAACAATGCTGAAGTAAGACAAGTAAGACAATGAAACAAAAACGTACGAGAAGGAAAGAAGCAAAGAAAAAGAAGGAAAGAAGGCCAAAGTAAAATAAAAAGCAAAGAGAGTAAGAGAAAAAGAAGGCACAATATACAACCAAGAAGTAAATGAAGGTCTGATGTGAGAGAAGAAAACAAAAAAATGCAAAAGAAAGAGTCAAGCAGAAAAGAAATGAAAGATCTAAGCATAAGAGGGAACGAAAAAAAAAAAGGAGAAAGGAAGGAATCATAAACAGGAAAACGAAACAAAGATAAGGCCCCCAAAAAAGTATAAGAAGGAAGGAAAAAAATAATAAATGTCTGAAGTAAGGAAAGGAGAGAATAAGACACGGAAGGACTAAAGCTAAAAATAAATAAAACGCTGACGAAAGAGAAGAAAACCGAAAAAAACAAGAAAAGAAAGGAAATAGAAAAGAAATGAAAAGCTCAAGTAAGAGAAGGAACGAAAAAAGTAAGGAAAAGGGAAGGAAAGAAAGAAAACGTAAGGGAAGGAAGGAAGGAAGGAAGAAATCATGTATAACAAAAATAAAAATAAATAAAAAGTTGAAGTAAAAGAAGGGAAGTAAAACGAAAGCAATGGAAGAATCAAATGCAGCTATAAAGAAAAGAATAAAAAGGAAGAAGAAAAAAAGGTATTGAAGGAAAAGTGAAAAGAAGGGCGAGGCGAAAAGATAATATATGAAAGAAAAGCCTGGAGGAGGGGAGAGGGTAGCATGGATGAGTAGGTGGAAGGGGGGAGTGAAAAGGAAGGAGTAAAAAAGAAGAAAAGTGAAATAGCTGGCCGGAAAAACAGGAAGAAGAGAGAATGAAAGGAAAGACTGGGAAAGAAGGAGGGTAAAAGAAAAAGGTAGAGGGAAAAGGAGGGTGAAAAGGAAAGGTTAAAGTAAAAGAAAAGTGAAATAGCTTGCTGAAAAAAAAAAACAGGAAGAGAGAATGAAAGGAAAGACTGGGAAAGAAGGAGAGGGTAAAAGGAAGAGGTAGAGGGAAAGGGAGAATGATAAGGAAAGGATAATGTAGATGAAAAGTAAAATAGCTTTGCGGATATAAAGAAAGAAGAGAATATGACAGGAAACGTTGGAAGAGTGAGGAATGAAGGGGTAGGAGGAGGGGGGGGTGAGCAAGAATGGCTGAAAAGGTTGTGGTGTGTGAGGGAGGTGGGGGGCGGGAGAGGGAACTTTCTCAAAATCAACATATTTTTTTGAAACTCCACCCACCTCCATTTTTTTCATTTTGGTCCTACGGCCGACAGACAGACAGTATAATCTGATTTGTCATCGAGGTTAGGAAAGTTATCTCGGCCAGGTGATCATTACCTGGGCTAATTTACCTGTGACTTACAAATTCTGCCACCCCAAGAAAAGTATTTTAGGACAAGAAGAAAAATACGGCGACTTGGACTATTCCTATCTCTTCTTTTTCTTGGCGTTGAGAGTGTGGAAATATCAGAATGCCATAGAAAATGTCGCCTGCATTTTTGATACCTAAATTATGTGAGGATATTAAAAGATAATAGTAAAAAAAGGTCACGAGAAAGGTTGAGAGGATGATTGGTGAAGAAAAAAAATGTATTGAAAAGACGAGTCGTAGGAAGAAGAGGAATTTGTAGACGAATAGAAGGTTAAGAAAATAAAAGAAACTATCTGTTTTTATTATGGGAGGGAAAGTAGATGAGGAAGAAAGGGTGCGGAAGAAGAGGAGGGGGCGAGGGTGGCAGGCGAAGGAGGGAAGGTAGGAGGAGAAAGAAGGAGAAGTTTGATGATGGACAGAGCAAGAGTGAGGAGAGAGAAGGGAGAGCAATGACACAGAAGCAGTAATTCATAGAGTACAAGGAAGAGGAGAGGAGAGAGAACACTGAGCCAAAGTAAATTAAGAGGAGAAGATATGAATGCAAACTGAAGAATAAGAAGGAAGGAAAAAATGAGTTGAAACGTTAACCATGAGGAAAAGGCAATATTTGAGGTGATGGAGGACATGTGTGAATTGTTCATTATAAAGAAAAAAAAAATCGTTAAAAAGAAAGTAAGAAAAAAAGCTAAACCACAATTCAACAAGAAAGAAAACAGGTAAGGCAGTACAGTTAATGAAGAGGCAAAACAATACCTCTACAATAAACAAGAGTGTGTAGAGAATAAAGAAAAAAAAATTGAGGAAGGAGGTGCTACTAACAATATATAATTCTTAGAGAAATGACCAGAACACACACACACACACACACACACACACACACACACACACACACACCAGGGCGGCTTCCTACAAACTTTTCATGTTGAGGTGCATGAAAGCACTGGGAGCCCCCCAAAGGACGCTCAAGGACCTGTACACCACCTTCACCTTCCCTAGACTCCTCTACGCCTCTCCTGCTTGGGGTTCCTCCATCAAAAAAACCCAGCAGCGCCAACTGGAGAGAGTGCAGAAGCGGGCTTGTAGACAGATTTTGGGCAGTTCTACACTAACTACGAGAACGCACTCACCCAGCTGACTCTGCCCACCCTTCATGACTGTTACCACAAAAACCTACCGAAATTCAGCAAGTCCTTCCTTCGCAACCCCCGCCATAGAGACCTACTCCCTACCGCCCCCCCTACCCCCACCAGACCCACAAGACAACAATATTCTCGTCCCGGTCAGAGCTCGCACGGCTTAGCACAATAAAGGCCATAAATACCTCCATGATCACATGACCCCCCCTCCCCAACACACACACACACACACGCACACACACATACACGCGCGCACACACACACACACACACACACACACACACACACACACACACACACACACACACACACACACACACACACACACCAACCACCCTTCCCAGCTTTCCCCGTTACTCATCACATGAATCGCATTGTACTTAGCGTATTTTCAGCTTTATGGCTGTCAATAAATGAATTAACCATTTTTTATTATTATTATTATTATTATTATTATTATTATTATTATTACTACACACACACACACACACACACACACACACACACAACACACACACACACGTCAATGGATTCAGAGCCTTTGATAAACACTTTTTTTTCTACATTGTGATGCCTCATTAGCACGCATCAGAATGCAAAAAAAAAAAAAAAAAAAGATTAAAAAAAATAAATACGTAAATTTTCCTTTATGAGTGACCTTAATTCCACATTTTTTCTTTCTCACAAACTCCAATAAACGCAGAATCATCAATACCAGAGGATGAAAAAATAATACGTATCTGTCAAAACAACTCTAGGAATTGAAGGAAAAGAAACTACATGAAAATACCAGCTTTTGTTGTGGGTGGGGAAGCAAAATAAGAGAGGACGGATGGTGCGCGAAGGAGGGAAGGTAGGAGGCGAAGGAAGGGGTAGTTTGATGATGGAGAGAGTAAGAGTGAGGAGAGAGAAACGGGAGCAAAAAGAGGGAAGGATGAAAAGTTATGTATGCAAGCAAGTAGGGTGGAAACAGATAGAGAAAAGAAGACTGAAGGGGGAGAGAGATGGAAGAAGGAGAACGAAGGAAAAAGAAAAGAAGGAAGCAGAGGAGGGGAAGGAGGAGGAATATGCCACAGGTAAAAAAAATAACAGTGATGTGAGAGAAGTGAAAAAAAAAATTAAAAGAAGTAAGGAGGAAGATATCATATACTACTAAAATGAAAAAAAAAGGCTGAAGTATAAGAAGAAACGTAAGAAAAGTAAAGTTGCTTGTGAAAAAAAATAGCCACACACAAACACACGTCCTCAGTATATTCCTTGCTTTTGATATCCACTTTTGATATTATGGTTTCATGCGCGTCAGCTTAATTAGCACAAAATATATAAACAAATCGCAATGTAAATAAAATAAAAACAACATATACATCTGCATTCTTTCTGTTTCGACGACACACCAATTTCACAGTTCGCAATTTTCCTTCGCACCTGTAAATACCACCCACTAAATAAAACACTAATGCAATAAAACAAAGCAACATAACATTAAAAACAAACCACTTTTCGAATTTGCAACAATGAAAATACACGAAAAAGAGTATCCGATATTTTTTTTTATACTGGTGGAGGGAGGAGACGCGAGGGAAGGGAGAGATGGGGGGGGGAGAGAAGAGATAAAGAACATGGAAAAGGAGGGAGGAGAGGAAGGAAGAAAGTAAGGTGAGGAAACATGGATGAGAGAGGTCGGAGGGGAAGGGGGGAAGGGGGGAAGGAAGGTAAAGTTATGTGGAGAGACAAGGTGTGAGGGAGGAAAAAGAAGTGGAGGGAGGAAAAAAAAAAATGGTAAGGGCGGAGAAGGGGGGCAGGAGGAATGGAAGTGGAAGGTGGAAGGAAAGAAGAGGATTAGGAAGAAAAGAGAAAGGGAGGAAAGGGGAGGAAATAAAAGAGAAGAGGAGAGAAGAGGGAGTAAGATGAAGGTGCAATGAGGAAGGAAGGGGAAAAGGAGACTGAGGAAAAGGAAAAGAAAGACTAAAGAGGAGGAGGAGGAAAGGAGGAGGAGAAGGAAAGAGAAGCATTGAGAGGGAGAAAGAAAGGGCGAGGAGGTGGAGGAAGGAAGAGAAAAAGAATGAGGATGGAGAAGGGAGAATGAGAAGGTGCAAGAGGAGGAGGAGGAAGAAAGAGGAGAAAATAGAAGCATGGAGAGGGAGAAAGAGAGGAAGAGGAGGTGGCGGAAGGAAGAGGAAAAGAAAGAGGATGGAGAAGGGAGAATGAAAAGGGGCAAGACGAGGAGGAGGAGGAGGAGGAGGAGGAGAGAAAGAGGAGAAAATAGAAGCGTGGAGAGAGAGAATGAGGGAACGGAAGGATGAGAAAAAGATGGAGGCTGGAGAGGGGAGAATAAGAAGGGGGAAGAGGAGGAGGAGGAGGAGGAGGAGGAGGAGGAGGAGGAGGAGGAGGAGGAGGAGGAGGAGGAGGAGGAGGAGAAGGAGGAGGACGATAGTGAAAAAGATAAAAAGAAAAACACACGAAGAAACTAAGGAAGAAAGAAAATGTGTGTGTGTGTGTGTGTGTGTGTGTGTGTGTGTGTGTGTGTGTGTGTGTGTGTGTGTGTGTGTGTGTGTGTGTGTGTGTGTGTTGGATGCTGAGCCGTAGTCTCCAAGGAATCTGCGTGACCTTGTCGCCTCCCGCAGGACTCTTACGTTTCCTTCGGTGTTTTAGCTTCGTTGCAAGATGTAAAGGAAAACTGCCGGGTCCTGCGAACGCCGTCAGTAGTGTAAAGTAAGAAGAATGTAAGTAAGGAGGAAAGTCGTGTTTGGGACCTTCGATGAAAGCGAGAAATTTAGGAAGCTGACGATATTCTTCCCTTAATGCTTTTCAGAAGGGTGTATAGAACGGGGTGAGGAGGGGGGTGGGTGAGGAAGAAAGAGGGAATGGTGAAAAGAAGCAGAAAGAGGAGGATGAGGAGGGGGAGGAGGCAGAGAAAGAAGAGAAAGAATAGGAGGATGAGGAGGGGGAGGAGGTAGAGAAAAAAGAGGAGAAGGAATAGGAGGATGAGGAGGGGGAGGAGGTAGATAAAGAAGAGGAGAAGGAATAGGAGGATGAGGAGGGGGAGGAGGTAGAGAAAGAAGAGGAGAAGGAATAGGAGGATGAGGAGGGGGAGGAGGTAGAGAAAGAAGAGGAGAAGAAATAGGAGGATGAGGAGGGGGAGGAGGTAGAGAAAGAAGAAGAGAAAGAATAGGAGGATGAGGAGGAAGTGAAAAAAATAAGAAAGAGGTGGAAGAGGAGAAAGAAGAGAGAGAAAAGAAGAGGAGAAGGAAGAAAAGATAAGACCAGAAAGAGGAGAAGAGGAGGAGGAGGAGGAAGTGAAAACAAATACAGAGAAGAGGTAGAAGAGGAGAAAGAAGAGAGACAAAAGACGAAAAGGAGGAGGAGGAATAAGGCGAGAAAGAAAGACAATGTAAAGGAGAAGGGGAAGAGAAGAAGCGGATAGGATGACAGAAGGAGAAGCAACAGTAAGGAGAGACTAGAGAGAAAGAATAAAAAAAGAACTTAATTCCAAAAAAGCTCAATCACAGCAAAAGGGAAGAGAAGGGAAGAAGTACCACAAAAAGAAGTTAAAAAGTTAAGTACGGGAGAATCTCAATTGACTTCCCTTGTTATAACTTCAGGAGGGTGAACCAAAACACGGGACACACTGATTCTCCCTTCACACAGGCTTGAGTCGGATTAGTGGAGCAGATTTAAGTGATCCTACACACCAAAGGATCAAAGAAAAGGCAAGTGTATGGAGTAGAATGGAAAGAACAAATGAAGAATGAGGATACGGTTGAAGAGAGGCTGTAGATAGAGATTGTATGTGGACGATGTAGATTTAGAGGTAGATAGAGGGTGTATATTTAGATTGAGATGGAGACTGTCAGCGTGCAAAAAGGAGAATGGAAAGAACAGTGTAAGAAGGAAGATACAGATGAAGAGGTGTAGATAATGTAGTTAGATTA